>NW_026513647.1:0-31225 GCF_027244095.1 Hemicordylus capensis | reverse complement strand
CCTTGCACGGACCCCTGACCTGTACCCCGAACCCTAACCCTAACCCTAACCCTAACCCTAACCCTAACCCCTTGCACGGACCCCTGACCTGTACCCCGAACCCTAACCCTAACCCTAACCCTAACCCTAACCCTAACCCCTTGCACGGACCCTGACCTGTACCCCTAACCCTAACCCTAACCCTAACCCTAACCCCAACCCTAACCCCTTGCACGGACCCCTGACCTGTACCCCTAACCCTAACCCTAACCCTAACCCTAACCCTAACCCTAACCCCTTGCACGGACCCCTGACCTGTACCCCTAACCCTAACCCTAACCCTAACCCTAACCCTAACCCTAACCCCTTGCACGGACCCTGACCTGTACCCCGAACCCTAACCCTAACCCTAACCCTAACCCTAACCCCTTGCACGGACCCCTGACCTGTACCCCGAACCCGAACCCTAACCCTAACCCTAACCCTAACCCTAACCCCTTGCACGGACCCCTGACCTGTACCCCGAACCCTAACCCTAACCCTAACCCTAACCCTAACCCTAACCCCTTGCACGGACCCCTGACCTGTACCCCGAACCCTAACCCTAACCCTAACCCTAACCCTAACCCTAACCCCTTGCACGGACCCTGACCTGTACCCCGAACCCTAACCCTAACCCTAACCCTAACCCTAACCCTAACCCCTTGCACGGACCCTGACCTGTACCCCTAACCCTAACCCTAACCCTAACCCTAACCCCAACCCTAACCCCTTGCACGGACCCCTGACCTGTACCCCTAACCCTAACCCTAACCCTAACCCTAACCCTAACCCTAACCCCTTGCACGGACCCCTGACCTGTACCCCTAACCCTAACCCTAACCCTAACCCTAACCCTAACCCTAACCCCTTGCACGGACCCTGACCTGTACCCCGAACCCTAACCCTAACCCTAACCCTAACCCTAACCCCTTGCACGGACCCCTGACCTGTACCCCGAACCCGAACCCTAACCCTAACCCTAACCCTAACCCTAACCCCTTGCACGGACCCCTGACCTGTACCCCGAACCCTAACCCTAACCCTAACCCTAACCCTAACCCTAACCCCTTGCACGGACCCCTGACCTGTACCCCGAACCCTAACCCTAACCCTAACCCTAACCCTAACCCTAACCCCTTGCACGGACCCTGACCTGTACCCCGAACCCTAACCCTAACCCTAACCCTAACCCTAACCCTAACCCCTTGCACGGACCCTGACCTGTACCCCGAACCCTAACCCTAACCCTAACCCTAACCCTAACCCTAACCCCTTGCACGGACCCCTGACCTGTACCCCGAACCCTAACCCTAACCCTAACCCTAACCCTAACCCTAACCCCTTGCACGGACCCTGACCTGTACCCCTAACCCTAACCCTAACCCTAACCCTAACCCCAACCCTAACCCCTTGCACGGACCCCTGACCTGTACCCCGAACCCTAACCCTAACCCTAACCCTAACCCTAACCCTAACCCCTTGCATGGACCCCTGACCTGTACCCCGAACCCTAACCCTAACCCTAACCCTAACCCTAACCCTAACCCCTTGCACGGACCCCCGACCTGTACCCCTAACCCTAACCCTAACCCTAACCCTAACCCTAACCCTAACCCCTTGCACGGACCCCTGACCTGTACCCCGAACCCTAACCCTAACCCTAACCCTAACCCTAACCCTAACCCCTTGCACGGACCCTGACCTGTACCCCGAACCCTAACCCTAACCCTAACCCTAACCCTAACCCTAACCCCTTGCACGGACCCCCGACCTGTACCCCGAACCCTAACCCTAACCCTAACCCTAACCCTAACCCTAACCCCTTGCACGGACCCCCGACCTGTACCCCTAACCCTAACCCTAACCCTAACCCTAACCCTAACCCTAACCCCTTGCACGGACCCCTGACCTGTACCCCGAACCCTAACCCTAACCCTAACCCTAACCCTAACCCTAACCCCTTGCACGGACCCCCGACCTGTACCCCGAACCCTAACCCTAACCCTAACCCTAACCCTAACCCTAACCCCTTGCACGGACCCCCGACCTGTACCCCTAACCCTAACCCTAACCCTAACCCTAACCCTAACCCTAACCCCTTGCACGGACCCCTGACCTGTACCCCGAACCCTAACCCTAACCCTAACCCTAACCCTAACCCTAACCCCTTGCACGGACCCTGACCTGTACCCCGAACCCTAACCCTAACCCTAACCCTAACCCTAACCCTAACCCCTTGCACGGACCCTGACCTGTACCCCGAACCCTAACCCTAACCCTAACCCTAACCCTAACCCTAACCCCTTGCACGGACCCCTGACCTGTACCCCGAACCCTAACCCTAACCCTAACCCTAACCCTAACCCTAACCCCTTGCACGGACCCCTGACCTGTACCCCGAACCCTAACCCTAACCCTAACCCTAACCCCAACCCTAACCCCTTGCACGGACCCCTGACCTGTACCCCGAACCCTAACCCTAACCCTAACCCTAACCCTAACCCTAACCCCTTGCACGGACCCCTGACCTGTACCCCGAACCCTAACCCTAACCCTAACCCTAACCCTAACCCTAACCCCTTGCACGGACCCCTGACCTGTACCCCGAACCCTAACCCTAACCCTAACCCTAACCCTAACCCTAACCCCTTGCACGGACCCCCGACCTGTACCCCTAACCCTAACCCTAACCCTAACCCTAACCCTAACCCTAACCCCTTGCACGGACCCCTGACCTGTACCCCGAACCCTAACCCTAACCCTAACCCTAACCCTAACCCTAACCCCTTGCACGGACCCCTGACCTGTACCCCGAACCCTAACCCTAACCCTAACCCTAACCCTAACCCTAACCCCTTGCACGGACCCCTGACCTGTACCCCGAACCCTAACCCTAACCCTAACCCTAACCCTAACCCTAACCCCTTGCACGGACCCCTGACCTGTACCCCTAACCCTAACCCTAACCCTAACCCTAACCCTAACCCTAACCCCTTGCACGGACCCCCGACCTGTACCCCGAACCCTAACCCTAACCCTAACCCTAACCCTAACCCTAACCCTAACCCTAACCCTAACCCTAACCCTAACCCTAACCCTAACCCTAACCCTAACCCTAACCCTAACCCTAACCCTAACCCTAACCCTAACCCTAACCCTAACCCTAACCCTAACCCTAACCCTAACCCTAACCCTAACCCTAACCCTAACCCTAACCCTAACCCTAACCCTAACCCTAACCCTAACCCTAACCCTAACCCTAACCCTAACCCTAACCCCTTGCACGGACCCTGACCTGTACCCCGAACCCTAACCCTAACCCTAACCCTAACCCTAACCCTAACCCTAACCCCTTGCACGGACCCCTGACCTGTACCCCGAACCCTAACCCTAACCCTAACCCTAACCCTAACCCTAACCCCTTGCACGGACCCTGACCTGTACCCCGAACCCTAACCCTAACCCTAACCCTAACCCTAACCCTAACCCCTTGCACGGACCCCTGACCTGTACCCCGAACCCTAACCCTAACCCTAACCCTAACCCTAACCCTAACCCCTTGCACGGACCCTGACCTGTACCCCTAACCCTAACCCTAACCCTAACCCTAACCCTAACCCTAACCCTAACCCTAACCCTAACCCTAACCCTAACCCTAACCCTAACCCTAACCCTAACCCTAACCCTAACCCTAACCCTAACCCTAACCCTAACCCTAACCCTAACCCTAACCCTAACCCTAACCCTAACCCTAACCCTAACCCTAACCCTAACCCTAACCCTAACCCTAACCCTAACCCTAACCCTAACCCTAACCCTAACCCTAACCCTAACCCTAACCCTAACCCTAACCCTAACCCTAACCCTAACCCTAACCCTAACCCTAACCCTAACCCTAACCCTAACCCTAACCCTAACCCTAACCCTAACCCTAACCCTAACCCTAACCCTAACCCTAACCCTAACCCTAACCCTAACCCTAACCCTAACCCTAACCCTAACCCTAACCCCTAACCCTAACCCTAACCCTAACCCTAACCCTAACCCTAACCCCTAACCCTAACCCCTAACCCTAACCCTAACCCTAACCCTAACCCTAACCCTAACCCTAACCCTAACCCTAACCCTAACCCCTTGCACGGACCCTGACCTGTACCCCGAACCCTAACCCTAACCCTAACCCTAACCCTAACCCCTTGCACGGACCCCTGACCTGTACCCCGAACCCTAACCCTAACCCTAACCCTAACCCTAACCCTAACCCCTTGCACGGACCCCTGACCTGTACCCCGAACCCTAACCCTAACCCTAACCCTAACCCTAACCCTAACCCCTTGCACGGACCCCTGACCTGTACCCCGAACCCTAACCCTAACCCTAACCCTAACCCTAACCCTAACCCCTTGCACGGACCCTGACCTGTACCCCGAACCCTAACCCTAACCCTAACCCTAACCCTAACCCTAACCCCTTGCACGGACCCCTGACCTGTACCCCGAACCCTAACCCTAACCCTAACCCTAACCCTAACCCTAACCCCTTGCACGGACCCCTGACCTGTACCCCGAACCCTAACCCTAACCCTAACCCTAACCCTAACCCTAACCCCTTGCACGGACCCTGACCTGTACCCCGAACCCTAACCCTAACCCTAACCCTAACCCCAACCCTAACCCCTTGCACGGACCCCTGACCTGTACCCCTAACCCTAACCCTAACCCTAACCCTAACCCTAACCCTAACCCCTTGCACGGACCCCTGACCTGTACCCCTAACCCTAACCCTAACCCTAACCCTAACCCTAACCCTAACCCCTTGCACGGACCCTGACCTGTACCCCGAACCCTAACCCTAACCCTAACCCTAACCCTAACCCCTTGCACGGACCCCTGACCTGTACCCCGAACCCGAACCCTAACCCTAACCCTAACCCTAACCCTAACCCCTTGCACGGACCCCTGACCTGTACCCCGAACCCTAACCCTAACCCTAACCCTAACCCTAACCCTAACCCCTTGCACGGACCCCTGACCTGTACCCCGAACCCTAACCCTAACCCTAACCCTAACCCTAACCCTAACCCCTTGCACGGACCCTGACCTGTACCCCGAACCCTAACCCTAACCCTAACCCTAACCCTAACCCTAACCCCTTGCACGGACCCTGACCTGTACCCCGAACCCTAACCCTAACCCTAACCCTAACCCTAACCCTAACCCCTTGCACGGACCCCTGACCTGTACCCCGAACCCTAACCCTAACCCTAACCCTAACCCTAACCCTAACCCCTTGCACGGACCCTGACCTGTACCCCTAACCCTAACCCTAACCCTAACCCCAACCCTAACCCCTTGCACGGACCCCTGACCTGTACCCCGAACCCTAACCCTAACCCTAACCCTAACCCTAACCCTAACCCCTTGCATGGACCCCTGACCTGTACCCCGAACCCTAACCCTAACCCTAACCCTAACCCTAACCCTAACCCCTTGCACGGACCCCCGACCTGTACCCCGAACCCTAACCCTAACCCTAACCCTAACCCTAACCCTAACCCCTTGCACGGACCCCCGACCTGTACCCCGAACCCTAACCCTAACCCTAACCCTAACCCTAACCCTAACCCCTTGCACGGACCCCTGACCTGTACCCCGAACCCTAACCCTAACCCTAACCCTAACCCTAACCCTAACCCCTTGCACGGACCCCTGACCTGTACCCCGAACCCTAACCCTAACCCTAACCCTAACCCTAACCCTAACCCCTTGCACGGACCCCCGACCTGTACCCCTAACCCTAACCCTAACCCTAACCCTAACCCTAACCCTAACCCCTTGCACGGACCCCTGACCTGTACCCCGAACCCTAACCCTAACCCTAACCCTAACCCTAACCCTAACCCCTTGCACGGACCCCCGACCTGTACCCCTAACCCTAACCCTAACCCTAACCCTAACCCTAACCCTAACCCCTTGCACGGACCCCCGACCTGTACCCCTAACCCTAACCCTAACCCTAACCCTAACCCTAACCCTAACCCCTTGCACGGACCCCCGACCTGTACCCCTAACCCTAACCCTAACCCTAACCCTAACCCTAACCCTAACCCCTTGCACGGACCCCCGACCTGTACCCCGAACCCTAACCCTAACCCTAACCCTAACCCTAACCCTAACCCCTTGCACGGACCCCCGACCTGTACCCCTAACCCTAACCCTAACCCTAACCCTAACCCTAACCCTAACCCCTTGCACGGACCCCCGACCTGTACCCCGAACCCTAACCCTAACCCTAACCCTAACCCTAACCCTAACCCCTTGCACGGACCCCCGACCTGTACCCCTAACCCTAACCCTAACCCTAACCCTAACCCTAACCCTAACCCCTTGCACGGACCCCTGACCTGTACCCCGAACCCTAACCCTAACCCTAACCCTAACCCTAACCCTAACCCCTTGCACGGACCCCCGACCTGTACCCCTAACCCTAACCCTAACCCTAACCCTAACCCTAACCCTAACCCCTTGCACGGACCCCTGACCTGTACCCCGAACCCTAACCCTAACCCTAACCCTAACCCTAACCCTAACCCCTTGCACGGACCCTGACCTGTACCCCGAACCCTAACCCTAACCCTAACCCTAACCCTAACCCTAACCCCTTGCACGGACCCTGACCTGTACCCCGAACCCTAACCCTAACCCTAACCCTAACCCTAACCCTAACCCCTTGCACGGACCCCTGACCTGTACCCCGAACCCTAACCCTAACCCTAACCCTAACCCTAACCCTAACCCCTTGCACGGACCCTGACCTGTACCCCTAACCCTAACCCTAACCCTAACCCTAACCCCAACCCTAACCCCTTGCACGGACCCCTGACCTGTACCCCGAACCCTAACCCTAACCCTAACCCTAACCCTAACCCTAACCCCTTGCACGGACCCCCGACCTGTACCCCGAACCCTAACCCTAACCCTAACCCTAACCCTAACCCTAACCCCTTGCACGGACCCCCGACCTGTACCCCTAACCCTAACCCTAACCCTAACCCTAACCCTAACCCTAACCCCTTGCACGGACCCCCGACCTGTACCCCTAACCCTAACCCTAACCCTAACCCTAACCCTAACCCTAACCCCTTGCACGGACCCCCGACCTGTACCCCTAACCCTAACCCTAACCCTAACCCTAACCCTAACCCTAACCCCTTGCACGGACCCCCGACCTGTACCCCGAACCCTAACCCTAACCCTAACCCTAACCCTAACCCTAACCCCTTGCACGGACCCCCGACCTGTACCCCGAACCCTAACCCTAACCCTAACCCTAACCCTAACCCTAACCCCTTGCACGGACCCCCGACCTGTACCCCGAACCCTAACCCTAACCCTAACCCTAACCCTAACCCTAACCCCTTGCACGGACCCCCGACCTGTACCCCTAACCCTAACCCTAACCCTAACCCTAACCCTAACCCTAACCCCTTGCACGGACCCCCGACCTGTACCCCTAACCCTAACCCTAACCCTAACCCTAACCCTAACCCTAACCCCTTGCACGGACCCCCGACCTGTACCCCGAACCCTAACCCTAACCCTAACCCTAACCCTAACCCTAACCCCTTGCACGGACCCCCGACCTGTACCCCTAACCCTAACCCTAACCCTAACCCTAACCCTAACCCTAACCCCTTGCACGGACCCCCGACCTGTACCCCGAACCCTAACCCTAACCCTAACCCTAACCCTAACCCTAACCCCTTGCACGGACCCCCGACCTGTACCCCGAACCCTAACCCTAACCCTAACCCTAACCCTAACCCTAACCCCTTGCACGGACCCCCGACCTGTACCCCGAACCCTAACCCTAACCCTAACCCTAACCCTAACCCTAACCCCTTGCACGGACCCCCGACCTGTACCCCGAACCCTAACCCTAACCCTAACCCTAACCCTAACCCTAACCCCTTGCACGGACCCCCGACCTGTACCCCTAACCCTAACCCTAACCCTAACCCTAACCCTAACCCTAACCCCTTGCACGGACCCCCGACCTGTACCCCGAACCCTAACCCTAACCCTAACCCTAACCCTAACCCTAACCCCTTGCACGGACCCCCGACCTGTACCCCTAACCCTAACCCTAACCCTAACCCTAACCCTAACCCTAACCCCTTGCACGGACCCCCGACCTGTACCCCTAACCCTAACCCTAACCCTAACCCTAACCCTAACCCTAACCCCTTGCACGGACCCCCGACCTGTACCCCGAACCCTAACCCTAACCCTAACCCTAACCCTAACCCTAACCCCTTGCACGGACCCCCGACCTGTACCCCTAACCCTAACCCTAACCCTAACCCTAACCCTAACCCTAACCCCTTGCACGGACCCCCGACCTGTACCCCGAACCCTAACCCTAACCCTAACCCTAACCCTAACCCTAACCCCTTGCACGGACCCCCGACCTGTACCCCTAACCCTAACCCTAACCCTAACCCTAACCCTAACCCTAACCCCTTGCACGGACCCCTGACCTGTACCCCGAACCCTAACCCTAACCCTAACCCTAACCCTAACCCTAACCCCTTGCACGGACCCCCGACCTGTACCCCTAACCCTAACCCTAACCCTAACCCTAACCCTAACCCTAACCCCTTGCACGGACCCCTGACCTGTACCCCGAACCCTAACCCTAACCCTAACCCTAACCCTAACCCTAACCCTAACCCTAACCCTAACCCTAACCCTAACCCTAACCCTAACCCTAACCCTAACCCTAACCCTAACCCTAACCCTAACCCTAACCCTAACCCCGCACCCTTAACCCCGCACCCTTAACCCCGCACCCTTAACCCCGCACCCTAACCCGCACCACTAACCCTTACCTGTACCCCGAACCCTAACCCTAACCCTAACCCTAACCCTAACCCTAACCCTAACCCTAACCCTAACCCTAACCCTAACCCTAACCCTAACCCTAACCCCCTAACCCTAACCCTAACCCTAACCCTAACCCTAACCCTAACCCTAACCCTAACCCCCTAACCCTAACCCTAACCCTAACCCTAACCCCCTAACCCTAACCCTAACCCTAACCCTAACCCTAACCCTAACCCTAACCCTAACCCTAACCCTAACCCTAACCCTAACCCTAACCCTAACCCTAACCCCCTAACCCTAACCCTAACCCCCTAACCCTAACCCTAACCCTAACCCTAACCCTAACCCTAACCCTAACCCTAACCCTAACCCTAACCCTAACCCTAACCCTAACCCTAACCCTAACCCTAACCCTAACCCTAACCCTAACCCTAACCCTAACCCTAACCCTAACCCTAACCCTAACCCTAACCCTAACCCTAACCCTAACCCTAACCCTAACCCTAACCCTAACCCTAACCCTGACCCTGACCCTGACCCTGACCCTGACCCTGACCCTGACCCTGACCCTGACCCTGACCCTGACCCTGACCCTGACCCTGACCCTGACCCTGACCCTGACCCTAACCCTAACCCTAACCCTAACCCTAACCCTAACCCTAACCCTAACCCTAACCCTAACCCTAACCCTAACCCTAACCTCAGAAACGCGCATTTTTACCTCAGAAACGCGCAAAAACACCTTAAAACGCGCACTTTTACATCAGAAACGCGCATTTTTACCTCAGAAACGCGCAAAAACACCTTAAAATGCGCATTTTTACCTCAGAAACGCGCACTTTTACCTCAGAAACGCGCAAAAACACCTTAAAACGCGCATTTTTACCTCAGAAACGCGCAAAAACACCTTAAAACGCGCACTTTTACCTCAGAAACGCGCAAAAACACCTTAAAACGCGCATTTTTACCTCAGAAACGCGCAAAAACACCTTAAAATGCGCATTTTTACCTCAGAAACGCGCATTTTTACCACAGAAACGCGCAAAAACACCTTAAAACGCGCACTTTTACCTCAGAAACGCGCAAAACACCTTAAAACGCGCATTTTTACCTCAGAAACGCGCAAAAACACCTTAAAACGCGCATTTTTACCTCAGAAACGCGCATTTTTACCTCAGAAACGCCCAAAAACACCTTAAAACGCGCATTTTTACCTCAGAAACACGCATTTTTACCTCAGAAACGCGCAAAAACACCTTAAAACGCGCACTTTTACCTCAGAAACGCGCAAAAACACCTTAAAACGCGCACTTTTACCTCAGAAACGCGCATTTTTACCTCAGAAACGCGCAAAAACACCTTAAAACGCGCACTTTTACCTCAGAAACGCGCATTTTTACCTCAGAAACGCGCAAAAACACCTTAAAACGCGCACTTTTACCTCAGAAACGCGCACTTTTACCTCAGAAACGCGCAAAAACACCTTAAAACGCGCACTTTTACCTCAGAAACGCGCAAAAACACCTTAAAACGCGCATTTTTATCTCAGAAACGCGCAAAAAAACCTTAAAACGCGCACTTTTACCTCAGAAACGCGCAAAAACACCTTAAAACGCGCACTTTTACCTCAGAAACGCGCAAAACACCTTAAAACGCGCACTTTTACCTCAGAAACGCGCAAAAACACCTTAAAACGCGCACTTTTACCTCAGAAAGGTGCAAAAACACCTTAAAACGCGCATTTTTACCTCAGAAACGCGCATTTTTACCTCAGAAACGCGCAAAAACACCTTAAAACGTGCACTTTTACCTCAGAAACGCGCATTTTTACCTCAGAAACGCGCAAAAACACCTTAAAACGCGCACTTTTACCTCAGAAACGCGCATTTTTACCTCAGAAACGCGCAAAAACACCTTAAAACGCGCATTTTTACCTCAGAAACGCGCAAAAACACCTTAAAACGCGCATTTTTACCTCAGAAAAGCGCAAAAACACCTTAAAACGCGCACTTTTACCTCAGAAACGCACATTTTTACCTCAGAAAAGCGCAAAAACACCTTAAAACGCGCACTTTTACCTCAGAAACGCGCATTTTTACCTCAGAAACGCACAAAAACACCTTAAAACGCGCATTTTTACCTCAGAAACGCGCAAAAACACCTTAAAACGCGCACTTTTACCTCAGAAACGCGCATTTTTACCTCAGAAACGCGCAAAAAAACCTTAAAACGCGCACTTTTACCTCAGAAACACGCATTTTTACCTCAGAAACGCGCAAAAACACCTTAAAACGCGCATTTTTACCTCAGAAACGCGCATTTTTACCTCAGAAACGCGCAAAAACACCTTAAAACGCGCATTTTTACCTCAGAAACGCGCAAAAACACCTTAAAACGCGTATTTTTACCTCAGAAACGCGCATTTTTACCTCAGAAACGCGCAAAAACACCTTAAAACGCGCATTTTTACCTCAGAAATGCGCAAAAACACCTTAAAACGCGCACTTTTACCTCAGAAACGCGCAAAAACACCTTAAAACGCGCACTCTTACCTCAGAAACGCGCATTTTTACCTCAGAAAAGCGCAAAAACACCTTAAAACGCGCATTTTTACCTCAGAAACGCGCATTTTTACCTCAGAAACGCGCAAAAACACCTTAAAACGCGCATTTTTACCTCAGAAACGCGCATTTTTACCTCAGAAACGCGCAAAAACACCTTAAAACGCGCATTTTTACCTCAGAAACGCGCAAAAACACCTTAAAACGCGCACTTTTACCTCAGAAACGCGCAAAAACACCTTAAAACGCGCACTTTTACCTCAGAAACGCGCAAAAACACCTTAAAACGCGCATTTTTACCTCAGAAACGCGCAAAAACACCTTAAAACGCGCACTTTTACCTCAGAAACGCGCATTTTTACCTCAGAAACGCGCAAAAACACCTTAAAACGCGCATTTTTACCTCAGAAACGCGCATTTTTACCTAAGAAACGCGCAAAAACACCTTAAAACGCGCATTTTTACCTCAGAAACGCGCATTTTTACCTCAGAAACGCGCAAAAACACCTTAAAACGCGCATTTTTACCTCAGAAACGCGCAAAAACACCTTAAAACGCGCACTTTTACCTCAGAAACGCGCATTTTTACCTCAGAAACGCGCAAAAACACCTTAAAACGCGTATTTTTACCTCAGAAACGCGCATTTTTACCTCAGAAATGCGCATTTTTACCTCAGAAACGCGCAAAAACACCTTAAAACGCGCACTTTTACCTCAGAAACGCGCATTTTTACCTCAGAAACGCGCAAAAACACCTTAAAACGCGCATTTTTACCTCAGAAACGCGCAAAAACACCTTAAAACGCGCACTTTTACCTCAGAAACGCGCATTTTTACCTCAGAAACGCGCAAAAACACCTTAAAACGCGTATTTTTACCTCAGAAACGCGCATTTTTACCTCAGAAATGCGCATTTTTACCTCAGAAACGCGCAAAAACACCTTAAAACGCGCACTTTTACATCAGAAACGCGCATTTTTACCTCAGAAACGCGCAAAAACACCTTAAAATGCGCATTTTTACCTCAGAAACGCGCATTTTTACCTCAGAAACGCGCAAAAACACCTTAAAACGCGCACTTTTACCTCAGAAACGCGCAAAAACACCTTAAAACGCGCATTTTTACCTCAGAAACGCGCAAAAACACCTTAAAATGCGCACTTTTACCTCAGAAACGCGCATTTTTACCTCAGAAACGCGCAAAAACACCTTAAAACGCGCACTTTTACCTCAGAAACGCGCACTTTTACCTCAGAAACGCGCAAAAACACCTTAAAACGCGCACTTTTACCTCAGAAACGCGCAAAAACACCTTAAAACGCGCATTTTTACCTCAGAAACGCGCAAAAACACCTTAAAATGCGCATTTTTACCTCAGAAACGCGCATTTTTACCACAGAAACGCGCAAAAACACCTTAAAACGCGCACTTTTACCTCAGAAACGCGCAAAACACCTTAAAACGCGCATTTTTACCTCAGAAACGCGCAAAAACACCTTAAAACGCGCATTTTTACCTCAGAAACGCGCATTTTTACCTCAGAAACGCCCAAAAACACCTTAAAACGCGCATTTTTACCTCAGAAACACGCATTTTTACCTCAGAAACGCGCAAAAACACCTTAAAACGCGCACTTTTACCTCAGAAACGCGCAAAAACACCTTAAAACGCGCACTTTTACCTCAGAAACGCGCATTTTTACCTCAGAAACGCGCAAAAACACCTTAAAACGCGCACTTTTACCTCAGAAACGCGCATTTTTACCTCAGAAACGCGCAAAAACACCTTAAAACGCGCACTTTTACCTCAGAAACGCGCACTTTTACCTCAGAAACGCGCAAAAACACCTTAAAACGCGCACTTTTACCTCAGAAACGCGCAAAAACACCTTAAAACGCGCATTTTTATCTCAGAAACGCGCAAAAACACCTTAAAACGCGCACTTTTACCTCAGAAACGCGCAAAAACACCTTAAAACGCGCACTTTTACCTCAGAAACGCGCAAAACACCTTAAAACGCGCACTTTTACCTCAGAAACGCGCAAAAACACCTTAAAACGCGCACTTTTACCTCAGAAAGGCGCAAAAACACCTTAAAACGCGCATTTTTACCTCAGAAACGCGCATTTTTACCTCAGAAACGCGCAAAAACACCTTAAAACGTGCACTTTTACCTCAGAAACGCGCATTTTTACCTCAGAAACGCGCAAAAACACCTTAAAACGCGCACTTTTACCTCAGAAACGCGCATTTTTACCTCAGAAACGCGCAAAAACACCTTAAAACGCGCATTTTTACCTCAGAAACGCGCAAAAACACCTTAAAACGCGCATTTTTACCTCAGAAAAGCGCAAAAACACCTTAAAACGCGCACTTTTACCTCAGAAACGCACATTTTTACCTCAGAAAAGTGCAAAAACACCTTAAAACGCGCACTTTTACCTCAGAAACGCGCATTTTTACCTCAGAAACGCACAAAAACACCTTAAAACGCGCACTTTTACCTCAGAAACGCGCAAAACACCTTAAAACGCGCATTTTTACCTCAGAAACGCGCAAAAACACCTTAAAACGCGCATTTTTACCTCAGAAACGCGCATTTTTACCTCAGAAACGCGCAAAAACACCTTAAAACGCGCATTTTTACCTCAGAAACGCGCATTTTTACCTCAGAAACGCGCAAAAACACCTTAAAACGCGCATTTTTACCTCAGAAACGCGCAAAAACACCTTAAAACGCGCACTTTTACCTCAGAAACGCGCATTTTTACCTCAGAAACGCGCAAAACACCTTAAAACGCGCACTTTTACCTCAGAAACGCGCATTTTTACCTCAGAAACGCGCAAAAACACCTTAAAACGCGCACTTTTACCTCAGAAACGCGCATTTTTACCTCAGAAACGCGCAAAAACACCTTAAAACGCGCATTTTTACCTCAGAAAAGCGCAAAAACACCTTAAAACGCGCACTTTTACCTCAGAAACGCACATTTTTACCTCAGAAAAGTGCAAAAACACCTTAAAACGCGCACTTTTACCTCAGAAACGCGCATTTTTACCTCAGAAACGCACAAAAACACCTTAAAACGCGCATTTTTACCTCAGAAACGCGCAAAAACACCTTAAAACGCGCACTTTTACCTCAGAAACGCGCATTTTTACCTCAGAAACGCGCAAAAACACCTTAAAACGCGCATTTTTACCTCAGAAACGCGCATTTTTACCTCAGAAACGCGCAAAAACACCTTAAAACGCGCATTTTTACCTCAGAAACGCGCATTTTTACCTCAGAAACGCGCAAAACACCTTAAAACGCGCATTTTTACCTCAGAAACGCGCAAAAACACCTTAAAACGCGCACTTTTACCTCAGAAACGCGCATTTTTACCTCAGAAACGCGCAAAAACACCTTAAAACGCGCACTTTTACCTCAGAAACGCGCATTTTTACCTCAGAAACGCGCAAAAACACCTTAAAACGCGCATTTTTACCTCAGAAACGCGCAAAAACACCTTAAAACGCGCACTTTTACCTCAGAAACGCGCATTTTTACCTCAGAAACGCGCAAAAACACCTTAAAACGCGCACTTTTACCTCAGAAACGCGCACTTTTACCTCAGAAACGCGCAAAAACACCTTAAAACGCGCACTTTTACCTCAGAAACGCGCAAAAACACCTTAAAACGCGCATTTTTACCTCAGAAACGCGCAAAAACACCTTAAAATGCGCATTTTTACCTCAGAAACGCGCATTTTTACCACAGAAACGCGCAAAAACACCTTAAAACGCGCACTTTTACCTCAGAAACGCGCAAAACACCTTAAAACGCGCATTTTTACCTCAGAAACGCGCAAAAACACCTTAAAACGCGCATTTTTACCTCAGAAACGCGCATTTTTACCTCAGAAACGCCCAAAAACACCTTAAAACGCGCATTTTTACCTCAGAAACACGCATTTTTACCTCAGAAACGCGCAAAAACACCTTAAAACGCGCACTTTTACCTCAGAAACGCGCAAAAACACCTTAAAACGCGCACTTTTACCTCAGAAACGCGCATTTTTACCTCAGAAACGCGCAAAAACACCTTAAAACGCGCACTTTTACCTCAGAAACGCGCATTTTTACCTCAGAAACGCGCAAAAACACCTTAAAACGCGCACTTTTACCTCAGAAACGCGCACTTTTACCTCAGAAACGCGCAAAAACACCTTAAAACGCGCACTTTTACCTCAGAAACGCGCAAAAACACCTTAAAACGCGCACTTTTACCTCAGAAACGCGCAAAAACACCTTAAAACGCGCACTTTTACCTCAGAAACGCGCAAAACACCTTAAAACGCGCACTTTTACCTCAGAAACGCGCAAAAACACCTTAAAACGCGCACTTTTACCTCAGAAAGGCGCAAAAACACCTTAAAACGCGCATTTTTACCTCAGAAACGCGCATTTTTACCTCAGAAACGCGCAAAAACACCTTAAAACGTGCACTTTTACCTCAGAAACGCGCATTTTTACCTCAGAAACGCGCAAAAACACCTTAAAACGCGCACTTTTACCTCAGAAACGCGCATTTTTACCTCAGAAACGCGCAAAAACACCTTAAAACGCGCATTTTTACCTCAGAAACGCACAAAAACACCTTAAAACGCGCATTTTTACCTCAGAAACGCGCAAAAACACCTTAAAACGCGCACTTTTACCTCAGAAACGCGCATTTTTACCTCAGAAACGCGCAAAAACACCTTAAAACGCGCATTTTTACCTCAGAAACGCGCATTTTTACCTCAGAAACGCGCAAAAACACCTTAAAACGCGCATTTTTACCTCAGAAACGCGCATTTTTACCTCAGAAACGCGCAAAAACACCTTAAAACGCGCATTTTTACCTCAGAAACGCGCAAAAACACCTTAAAACGCGCACTTTTACCTCAGAAACGCGCATTTTTACCTCAGAAACGCGCAAAAACACCTTAAAACGCGCACTTTTACCTCAGAAACGCGCATTTTTACCTCAGAAACGCGCAAAAACACCTTAAAACGCGCATTTTTACCTCAGAAACGCGCAAAAACACCTTAAAACGCGCACTTTTACCTCAGAAACGCGCATTTTTACCTCAGAAACGCGCAAAAACACCTTAAAACGCGCACTTTTACCTCAGAAACGCGCACTTTTACCTCAGAAACGCGCAAAAACACCTTAAAACGCGCACTTTTACCTCAGAAACGCGCAAAAACACCTTAAAACGCGCATTTTTACCTCAGAAACGCGCAAAAACACCTTAAAATGCGCATTTTTACCTCAGAAACGCGCATTTTTACCACAGAAACGCGCAAAAACACCTTAAAACGCGCACTTTTACCTCAGAAACGCGCAAAACACCTTAAAACGCGCATTTTTACCTCAGAAACGCGCAAAAACACCTTAAAACGCGCATTTTTACCTCAGAAACGCGCATTTTTACCTCAGAAACGCCCAAAAACACCTTAAAACGCGCATTTTTACCTCAGAAACACGCATTTTTACCTCAGAAACGCGCAAAAACACCTTAAAACGCGCACTTTTACCTCAGAAACGCGCAAAAACACCTTAAAACGCGCACTTTTACCTCAGAAACGCGCATTTTTACCTCAGAAACGCGCAAAAACACCTTAAAACGCGCACTTTTACCTCAGAAACGCGCATTTTTACCTCAGAAACGCGCAAAAACACCTTAAAACGCGCACTTTTACCTCAGAAACGCGCACTTTTACCTCAGAAACGCGCAAAAACACCTTAAAACGCGCACTTTTACCTCAGAAACGCGCAAAAACACCTTAAAACGCGCACTTTTACCTCAGAAACGCGCAAAAACACCTTAAAACGCGCACTTTTACCTCAGAAACGCGCAAAACACCTTAAAACGCGCACTTTTACCTCAGAAACGCGCAAAAACACCTTAAAACGCGCACTTTTACCTCAGAAAGGCGCAAAAACACCTTAAAACGCGCATTTTTACCTCAGAAACGCGCATTTTTACCTCAGAAACGCGCAAAAACACCTTAAAACGTGCACTTTAACCTCAGAAACGCGCATTTTTACCTCAGAAACGCGCAAAAACACCTTAAAACGCGCACTTTTACCTCAGAAACGCGCATTTTTACCTCAGAAACGCGCAAAAACACCTTAAAACGCGCATTTTTACCTCAGAAACGCGCATTTTTACCTCAGAAACGCGCAAAAACACCTTAAAACGCGCATTTTTACCTCAGAAACGCGCAAAAACACCTTAAAACGCGCACTTTTACCTCAGAAACGCGCATTTTTACCTCAGAAACGCGCAAAAACACCTTAAAACGCGCACTTTTACCTCAGAAACGCGCATTTTTACCTCAGAAACGCGCAAAAACACCTTAAAACGCGCATTTTTACCTCAGAAACGCGCAAAAACACCTTAAAACGCGCACTTTTACCTCAGAAACGCGCATTTTTACCTCAGAAACGCGCAAAAACACCTTAAAACGCGCACTTTTACCTCAGAAACGCGCACTTTTACCTCAGAAACGCGCAAAAACACCTTAAAACGCGCACTTTTACCTCAGAAACGCGCAAAAACACCTTAAAACGCGCATTTTTACCTCAGAAACGTGCAAAAACACCTTAAAATGCGCATTTTTACCTCAGAAACGCGCATTTTTACCACAGAAACGCGCAAAAACACCTTAAAACGCGCACTTTTACCTCAGAAACGCGCAAAACACCTTAAAACGCGCATTTTTACCTCAGAAACGCGCAAAAACACCTTAAAACGCGCATTTTTACCTCAGAAACGCGCATTTTTACCTCAGAAACGCCCAAAAACACCTTAAAACGCGCATTTTTACCTCAGAAACACGCATTTTTACCTCAGAAACGCGCAAAAACACCTTAAAACGCGCACTTTTACCTCAGAAACGCGCAAAAACACCTTAAAACGCGCACTTTTACCTCAGAAACGCGCATTTTTACCTCAGAAACGCGCAAAAACACCTTAAAACGCGCACTTTTACCTCAGAAACGCGCATTTTTACCTCAGAAACGCGCAAAAACACCTTAAAACGCGCACTTTTACCTCAGAAACGCGCACTTTTACCTCAGAAACGCGCAAAAACACCTTAAAACGCGCACTTTTACCTCAGAAACGCGCAAAAACACCTTAAAACGCGCACTTTTACCTCAGAAACGCGCAAAAACACCTTAAAACGCGCACTTTTACCTCAGAAACGCGCAAAACACCTTAAAACGCGCACTTTTACCTCAGAAACGCGCAAAAACACCTTAAAACGCGCACTTTTACCTCAGAAAGGCGCAAAAACACCTTAAAACGCGCATTTTTACCTCAGAAACGCGCATTTTTACCTCAGAAACGCGCAAAAACACCTTAAAACGTGCACTTTTACCTCAGAAACGCGCATTTTTACCTCAGAAACGCGCAAAAACACCTTAAAACGCGCACTTTTACCTCAGAAACGCGCATTTTTACCTCAGAAACGCGCAAAAACACCTTAAAACGCGCATTTTTACCTCAGAAACGCACAAAAACACCTTAAAACGCGCATTTTTACCTCAGAAACGCGCAAAAACACCTTAAAACGCGCACTTTTACCTCAGAAACGCGCATTTTTACCTCAGAAACGCGCAAAAACACCTTAAAACGCGCATTTTTACCTCAGAAACGCGCATTTTTACCTCAGAAACGCGCAAAAACACCTTAAAACGCGCATTTTTACCTCAGAAACGCGCATTTTTACCTCAGAAACGCGCAAAAACACCTTAAAACGCGCATTTTTACCTCAGAAACGCGCAAAAACACCTTAAAACGCGCACTTTTACCTCAGAAACGCGCATTTTTACCTCAGAAACGCGCAAAAACACCTTAAAACGCGCACTTTTACCTCAGAAACGCGCATTTTTACCTCAGAAACGCGCAAAAACACCTTAAAACGCGCATTTTTACCTCAGAAACGCGCAAAAACACCTTAAAACGCGCACTTTTACCTCAGAAACGCGCATTTTTACCTCAGAAACGCGCAAAAACACCTTAAAACGCGCACTTTTACCTCAGAAACGCGCACTTTTACCTCAGAAACGCGCAAAAACACCTTAAAACGCGCACTTTTACCTCAGAAACGCGCAAAAACACCTTAAAACGCGCATTTTTACCTCAGAAACGCGCAAAAACACCTTAAAATGCGCATTTTTACCTCAGAAACGCGCATTTTTACCACAGAAACGCGCAAAAACACCTTAAAACGCGCACTTTTACCTCAGAAACGCGCAAAACACCTTAAAACGCGCATTTTTACCTCAGAAACGCGCAAAAACACCTTAAAACGCGCATTTTTACCTCAGAAACGCGCATTTTTACCTCAGAAACGCCCAAAAACACCTTAAAACGCGCATTTTTACCTCAGAAACACGCATTTTTACCTCAGAAACGCGCAAAAACACCTTAAAACGCGCACTTTTACCTCAGAAACGCGCAAAAACACCTTAAAACGCGCACTTTTACCTCAGAAACGCGCATTTTTACCTCAGAAACGCGCAAAAACACCTTAAAACGCGCACTTTTACCTCAGAAACGCGCATTTTTACCTCAGAAACGCGCAAAAACACCTTAAAACGCGCACTTTTACCTCAGAAACGCGCACTTTTACCTCAGAAACGCGCAAAAACACCTTAAAACGCGCACTTTTACCTCAGAAACGCGCAAAAACACCTTAAAACGCGCACTTTTACCTCAGAAACGCGCAAAAACACCTTAAAACGCGCACTTTTACCTCAGAAACGCGCAAAACACCTTAAAACGCGCACTTTTACCTCAGAAACGCGCAAAAACACCTTAAAACGCGCACTTTTACCTCAGAAAGGCGCAAAAACACCTTAAAACGCGCATTTTTACCTCAGAAACGCGCATTTTTACCTCAGAAACGCGCAAAAACACCTTAAAACGTGCACTTTTACCTCAGAAACGCGCATTTTTACCTCAGAAACGCGCAAAAACACCTTAAAACGCGCACTTTTACCTCAGAAACGCGCATTTTTACCTCAGAAACGCGCAAAAACACCTTAAAACGCGCACTTTTACCTCAGAAACGCGCATTTTTACCTCAGAAACGCGCAAAAACACCTTAAAACGCGCACTTTTACCTCAGAAACGCGCATTTTTACCTCAGAAACGCGCAAAAACACCTTAAAACGCGCATTTTTACCTCAGAAAAGCGCAAAAACACCTTAAAACGCGCACTTTTACCTCAGAAACGCACATTTTTACCTCAGAAAAGTGCAAAAACACCTTAAAACGCGCACTTTTACCTCAGAAACGCGCATTTTTACCTCAGAAACGCGCATTTTTACCTCAGAAACGCGCAAAAACACCTTAAAACGCGCATTTTTACCTCAGAAACGCGCAAAAACACCTTAAAACGCGCACTTTTACCTCAGAAACGCGCATTTTTACCTCAGAAACGCGCAAAAACACCTTAAAACGCGCACTTTTACCTCAGAAACGCGCATTTTTACCTCAGAAACGCGCAAAAACACCTTAAAACGCGCATTTTTACCTCAGAAACGCGCAAAAACACCTTAAAACGCGCACTTTTACCTCAGAAACGCGCATTTTTACCTCAGAAACGCGCAAAAACACCTTAAAACGCGCACTTTTACCTCAGAAACGCGCACTTTTACCTCAGAAACGCGCAAAAACACCTTAAAACGCGCACTTTTACCTCAGAAACGCGCAAAAACACCTTAAAACGCGCATTTTTACCTCAGAAACGCGCAAAAACACCTTAAAATGCGCATTTTTACCTCAGAAACGCGCATTTTTACCACAGAAACGCGCAAAAACACCTTAAAACGCGCACTTTTACCTCAGAAACGCGCAAAACACCTTAAAACGCGCATTTTTACCTCAGAAACGCGCAAAAACACCTTAAAACGCGCATTTTTACCTCAGAAACGCGCATTTTTACCTCAGAAACGCCCAAAAACACCTTAAAACGCGCATTTTTACCTCAGAAACACGCATTTTTACCTCAGAAACGCGCAAAAACACCTTAAAACGCGCACTTTTACCTCAGAAACGCGCAAAAACACCTTAAAACGCGCACTTTTACCTCAGAAACGCGCATTTTTACCTCAGAAACGCGCAAAAACACCTTAAAACGCGCACTTTTACCTCAGAAACGCGCATTTTTACCTCAGAAACGCGCAAAAACACCTTAAAACGCGCACTTTTACCTCAGAAACGCGCACTTTTACCTCAGAAACGCGCAAAAACACCTTAAAACGCGCACTTTTACCTCAGAAACGCGCAAAAACACCTTAAAACGCGCACTTTTACCTCAGAAACGCGCAAAAACACCTTAAAACGCGCACTTTTACCTCAGAAACGCGCAAAACACCTTAAAACGCGCACTTTTACCTCAGAAACGCGCAAAAACACCTTAAAACGCGCACTTTTACCTCAGAAAGGCGCAAAAACACCTTAAAACGCGCATTTTTACCTCAGAAACGCGCATTTTTACCTCAGAAACGCGCAAAAACACCTTAAAACGTGCACTTTTACCTCAGAAACGCGCATTTTTACCTCAGAAACGCGCAAAAACACCTTAAAACGCGCACTTTTACCTCAGAAACGCGCATTTTTACCTCAGAAACGCGCAAAAACACCTTAAAACGCGCACTTTTACCTCAGAAACGCGCATTTTTACCTCAGAAACGCGCAAAAACACCTTAAAACGCGCACTTTTACCTCAGAAACGCGCATTTTTACCTCAGAAACGCGCAAAAACACCTTAAAACGCGCATTTTTACCTCAGAAAAGCGCAAAAACACCTTAAAACGCGCACTTTTACCTCAGAAACGCACATTTTTACCTCAGAAAAGTGCAAAAACACCTTAAAACGCGCACTTTTACCTCAGAAACGCGCATTTTTACCTCAGAAACGCGCATTTTTACCTCAGAAACGCGCAAAAACACCTTAAAACGCGCATTTTTACCTCAGAAACGCGCAAAAACACCTTAAAACGCGCACTTTTACCTCAGAAACGCGCATTTTTACCTCAGAAACGCGCAAAAACACCTTAAAACGCGCACTTTTACCTCAGAAACGCGCATTTTTACCTCAGAAACGCGCAAAAACACCTTAAAACGCGCATTTTTACCTCAGAAACGCGCAAAAACACCTTAAAACGCGCACTTTTACCTCAGAAACGCGCATTTTTACCTCAGAAACGCGCAAAAACACCTTAAAACGCGCACTTTTACCTCAGAAACGCGCACTTTTACCTCAGAAACGCGCAAAAACACCTTAAAACGCGCACTTTTACCTCAGAAACGCGCAAAAACACCTTAAAACGCGCATTTTTACCTCAGAAACGCGCAAAAACACCTTAAAATGCGCATTTTTACCTCAGAAACGCGCATTTTTACCACAGAAACGCGCAAAAACACCTTAAAACGCGCACTTTTACCTCAGAAACGCGCAAAACACCTTAAAACGCGCATTTTTACCTCAGAAACGCGCAAAAACACCTTAAAACGCGCATTTTTACCTCAGAAACGCGCATTTTTACCTCAGAAACGCCCAAAAACACCTTAAAACGCGCATTTTTACCTCAGAAACACGCATTTTTACCTCAGAAACGCGCAAAAACACCTTAAAACGCGCACTTTTACCTCAGAAACGCGCAAAAACACCTTAAAACGCGCACTTTTACCTCAGAAACGCGCATTTTTACCTCAGAAACGCGCAAAAACACCTTAAAACGCGCACTTTTACCTCAGAAACGCGCATTTTTACCTCAGAAACGCGCAAAAACACCTTAAAACGCGCACTTTTACCTCAGAAACGCGCACTTTTACCTCAGAAACGCGCAAAAACACCTTAAAACGCGCACTTTTACCTCAGAAACGCGCAAAAACACCTTAAAACGCGCACTTTTACCTCAGAAACGCGCAAAAACACCTTAAAACGCGCACTTTTACCTCAGAAACGCGCAAAACACCTTAAAACGCGCACTTTTACCTCAGAAACGCGCAAAAACACCTTAAAACGCGCACTTTTACCTCAGAAAGGCGCAAAAACACCTTAAAACGCGCATTTTTACCTCAGAAACGCGCATTTTTACCTCAGAAACGCGCAAAAACACCTTAAAACGTGCACTTTTACCTCAGAAACGCGCATTTTTACCTCAGAAACGCGCAAAAACACCTTAAAACGCGCACTTTTACCTCAGAAACGCGCATTTTTACCTCAGAAACGCGCAAAAACACCTTAAAACGCGCATTTTTACCTCAGAAACGCGCAAAAACACCTTAAAACGCGCATTTTTACCTCAGAAAAGCGCAAAAACACCTTAAAACGCGCACTTTTACCTCAGAAACGCACATTTTTACCTCAGAAAAGTGCAAAAACACCTTAAAACGCGCACTTTTACCTCAGAAACGCGCATTTTTACCTCAGAAACGCATAAAAACACCTTAAAACGCGCATTTTTACCTCAGAAACGCGCAAAAACACCTTAAAACGCGCACTTTTACCTCAGAAACGCGCATTTTTACCTCAGAAACGCGCAAAAAAACCTTAAAACGCGCACTTTTACCTCAGAAACACGCATTTTTACCTCAGAAACGCGCAAAAACACCTTAAAACGCGCATTTTTACCTCAGAAACGCGCATTTTTACCTCAGAAACGCGCAAAAACACCTTAAAACGCGCATTTTTACCTCAGAAACGCGCAAAAACACCTTAAAACGCGTATTTTTACCTCAGAAACGCGCATTTTTACCTCAGAAACGCGCAAAAACACCTTAAAACGCGCATTTTTACCTCAGAAATGCGCAAAAACACCTTAAAACGCGCACTTTTACCTCAGAAACGCGCAAAAACACCTTAAAACGCGCACTTTTACCTCAGAAACGCGCATTTTTACCTCAGAAAAGCGCAAAAACACCTTAAAACGCGCATTTTTACCTCAGAAACGCGCATTTTTACCTCAGAAACGCGCAAAAACACCTTAAAACGCGCATTTTTACCTCAGAAACGCGCATTTTTACCTCAGAAACGCGCAAAAACACCTTAAAACGCGCATTTTTACCTCAGAAACGCGCAAAAACACCTTAAAACGCGCACTTTTACCTCAGAAACGCGCATTTTTACCTCAGAAACGCGCAAAAACACCTTAAAACGCGTATTTTTACCTCAGAAACGCGCATTTTTACCTCAGAAATGCGCATTTTTACCTCAGAAACGCGCAAAAACACCTTAAAACGCGCACTTTTACCTCAGAAACGCGCATTTTTACCTCAGAAACGCGCAAAAACACCTTAAAACGCGCATTTTTACCTCAGAAACGCGCAAAAACACCTTAAAACGCGCACTTTTACCTCAGAAACGCGCATTTTTACCTCAGAAACGCGCAAAAACACCTTAAAACGCGTATTTTTACCTCAGAAACGCGCATTTTTACCTCAGAAATGCGCATTTTTACCTCAGAAACGCGCAAAAACACCTTAAAACGCGCACTTTTACATCAGAAACGCGCATTTTTACCTCAGAAACGCGCAAAAACACCTTAAAATGCGCATTTTTACCTCAGAAACGCGCATTTTTACCTCAGAAACGCGCAAAAACACCTTAAAACGCGCATTTTTACCTCAGAAATGCGCAAAAACACCTTAAAACGCGCACTTTTACCTCAGAAACGCGCAAAAACACCTTAAAACGCGCATTTTTACCTCAGAAACGCGCAAAAACACCTTAAAATGAGCATTTTTACCTCAGAAACGCGCATTTTTACCACAGAAACGCGCAAAAACACCTTAAAACGCGCACTTTTACCTCAGAAACGCGCAAAACACCTTAAAACGCGCATTTTTACCTCAGAAACGCGCAAAAACACCTTAAAACGCGCATTTTTACCTCAGAAACGCGCATTTTTACCTCAGAAACGCCCAAAAACACCTTAAAACGCGCATTTTTACCTCAGAAACACGCATTTTTACCTCAGAAACGCGCAAAAACACCTTAAAACGCGCACTTTTACCTCAGAAACGCGCAAAAACACCTTAAAACGCGCACTTTTACCTCAGAAACGCGCATTTTTACCTCAGAAACGCGCAAAAACACCTTAAAACGCGCACTTTTACCTCAGAAACGCGCATTTTTACCTCAGAAACGCGCAAAAACACCTTAAAACGCGCACTTTTACCTCAGAAACGCGCACTTTTACCTCAGAAACGCGCAAAAACACCTTAAAACGCGCACTTTTACCTCAGAAACGCGCAAAAACACCTTAAAACGCGCATTTTTATCTCAGAAACGCGCAAAAACACCTTAAAACGCGCACTTTTACCTCAGAAACGCGCAAAAACACCTTAAAACGCGCACTTTTACCTCAGAAACGCGCAAAACACCTTAAAACGCGCACTTTTACCTCAGAAACGCGCAAAAACACCTTAAAACGCGCATTTTTACCTCAGAAACGCGCAAAAAAACCTTAAAACGCGCACTTTTACCTCAGAAACACGCATTTTTACCTCAGAAACGCGCAAAAACACCTTAAAACGCGCATTTTTACCTCAGAAACGCGCATTTTTACCTCAGAAACGCGCAAAAACACCTTAAAACGCGCATTTTTACCTCAGAAACGCGCAAAAACACCTTAAAACGCGTATTTTTACCTCAGAAACGCGCATTTTTACCTCAGAAACGCGCAAAAACACCTTAAAACGCGCATTTTTACCTCAGAAATGCGCAAAAACACCTTAAAACGCGCACTTTTACCTCAGAAACGCGCAAAAACACCTTAAAACGCGCACTTTTACCTCAGAAACGCGCATTTTTACCTCAGAAAAGCGCAAAAACACCTTAAAACGCGCATTTTTACCTCAGAAACGCGCATTTTTACCTCAGAAACGCGCAAAAACACCTTAAAACGCGCATTTTTACCTCAGAAACGCGCATTTTTACCTCAGAAACGCGCAAAAACACCTTAAAACGCGCATTTTTACCTCAGAAACGCGCAAAAACACCTTAAAACGCGCACTTTTACCTCAGAAACGCGCATTTTTACCTCAGAAACGCGCAAAAACACCTTAAAACGCGTATTTTTACCTCAGAAACGCGCATTTTTTACCTCAGAAATGCGCATTTTTACCTCAGAAACGCGCAAAAACACCTTAAAACGCGCACTTTTACCTCAGAAACGCGCATTTTTACCTCAGAAACGCGCAAAAACACCTTAAAACGCGCATTTTTACCTCAGAAACGCGCAAAAACACCTTAAAACGCGCACTTTTACCTCAGAAACGCGCATTTTTACCTCAGAAACGCGCAAAAACACCTTAAAACGCGTATTTTTACCTCAGAAACGCGCATTTTTACCTCAGAAATGCGCATTTTTACCTCAGAAACGCGCAAAAACACCTTAAAACGCGCACTTTTACATCAGAAACGCGCATTTTTACCTCAGAAACGCGCAAAAACACCTTAAAATGCGCATTTTTACCTCAGAAACGCGCATTTTTACCTCAGAAACGCGCAAAAACACCTTAAAACGCGCATTTTTACCTCAGAAATGCGCAAAAACACCTTAAAACGCGCACTTTTACCTCAGAAACGCGCAAAAACACCTTAAAACGCGCATTTTTACCTCAGAAACGCGCAAAAACACCTTAAAATGCGCATTTTTACCTCAGAAACGCGCATTTTTACCACAGAAACGCGCAAAAACACCTTAAAACGCGCACTTTTACCTCAGAAACGCGCAAAACACCTTAAAACGCGCATTTTTACCTCAGAAACGCGCAAAAACACCTTAAAACGCGCATTTTTACCTCAGAAACGCGCATTTTTACCTCAGAAACGCCCAAAAACACCTTAAAACGCGCATTTTTACCTCAGAAACACGCATTTTTACCTCAGAAACGCGCAAAAACACCTTAAAACGCGCACTTTTACCTCAGAAACGCGCAAAAACACCTTAAAACGCGCACTTTTACCTCAGAAACGCGCATTTTTACCTCAGAAACGCGCAAAAACACCTTAAAACGCGCACTTTTACCTCAGAAACGCGCATTTTTACCTCAGAAACGCGCAAAAACACCTTAAAACGCGCACTTTTACCTCAGAAACGCGCACTTTTACCCTCAGAAACGCGCAAAAACACCTTAAAACGCGCACTTTTACCTCAGAAACGCGCAAAAAACACCTTAAAACGCGCATTTTTATCTCAGAAACGCGCAAAAACACCTTAAAACGCGCACTTTTACCTCAGAAACGCGCAAAAACACCTTAAAACGCGCACTTTTACCTCAGAAACGCGCAAAACACCTTAAAACGCGCACTTTTACCTCAGAAACGCGCAAAAACACCTTAAAACGCGCACTTTTACCTCAGAAAGGCGCAAAAACACCTTAAAACGCGCATTTTTACCTCAGAAACGCGCATTTTTACCTCAGAAACGCGCAAAAACACCTTAAAACGTGCACTTTTACCTCAGAAACGCGCATTTTTACCTCAGAAACGCGCAAAAACACCTTAAAACGCGCACTTTTACCTCAGAAACGCGCATTTTTACCCTCAGAAACGCGCAAAACACCTTAAACGCGCATTTTACTCAGACAGAAACGCAAACACTTAAAGCGCATTTTTACCTCAGAAAAGCGCAAAAAACACCTTTAACAAACGCGCAATTTTACACAGATACGACATGTTGTAACTCATGTAAAAGTGATTAATACACTTTAAAAGCGCACTTTTACTCAGAAGCGATTTTTACTCATAATACGACATTTAAATCTTACGAGATTTTTAACTCTTTAGAGATTTTTAACTTCAGAATCGCAAAAACCTTAACGCGACTTTTAATACTTAAGCATTTTTACCTTCAGAATAGGTGCTAATAAACCTTTATAGAAGGGGTAAGATTTTAACGATTTCATAATTTACTCAGAAACGCGCAAAAACCTTAAACGGCCTTTTACTAGAAACGAGCATTTTTAACCTCAGAGAACGCGCAAAAACACCTTAAGACGCGCATTTTTTACCTCAGAAAAGCGCAAAAACACCTTAAAACGCGTTACAGACTTTTTACCTTCAGAAACGCGCAAAACTTAAACCCTTTAACTACGAAATGCGCAAAAACACCTTAAAACGCGCACTTTTACCTCAGAAACGCGCAAAAACACCTTAAAACGCGCACTTTTACCTCAGAAACGCGCATTTTTACCTCAGAAAAGCGCAAAAACACCTTAAAACGCGCATTTTTTACCTCAGAAACGCGCATTTTTACCTCAGAAACGCGCAAAAACACCCTTAAAAACGCGCATTTTTACCTCAGAAACGCGCATTTTTACCTCAGAAACGCGCAAAAACACCTTAAAACGCGCATTTTTACCTCAGAAAGACGCGCAAAAAACACCTTAAAACGCGCACTTTTACCTCAGAAACGCGCAAAAACACCTTAAAAACGCGCACTTTTACCTCAGAAACGCGCAAAAACACCTTAAAACGCGCATTTTACCTCAGAAACGCGCAAAAACACCTTAAAACGCGCACTTTAACCTCAGAAACGCGCATTTTTAACCGTCAGATTAAACGACCTCGCAAAAACACCTTAAAACGCGCATTTTTACCTCAGAAACAGCGCATTTTTACCTAAGAAACGCGCAAAAAACACCTTAAAACGCGCATTTTTACCTCAGAAACGCGCATTTTTACCTCAGAAACGCGCAAAAACACCTTAAAACGCGCATTTTTACCTCAGAAACGCGCAAAAACACCTTAAAACGCGCACTTTTACCTCAGAAACGCGCATTTTACCTCAGAAACGCGCAAAAACACCTTAAAACGCGTATTTTTACCTCAGAAACCGCGCATTTTTACCTCAGAAATGCGCATTTTTACCTCAGAAACGCGCAAAAACACCTTAAAACGCGCACTTTTTACCTCAGAAACGCGCATTTTTACCTCAGAAACGCGCAAAAACACCTTAAAACGCGCATTTTACCTCAGAAACGCGCAAAAACACCTTAAAACGCGCACTTCTTACGCATTAAACTCCCAATCAAAACTCAATTACGCGAATTTTTTACCTCAGAAACGCGCAAAAACACCTTAAAACGCGTATTTTTACCTCAGAAACGCGCATTTTTACCTCAGAAATGCGCATTTTTACCTCAGAAACGCGCAAAAACACCTTAAAACGCGCACTTTTACATCAGAAACGCGCATTTTACCTCAGAAACGCGCAAAAACACCCTTAAAATGCGCATTTTTACCTCAGAAACGCGCATTTTTACCTCAGAAACTGCGCAAAAACACCTTAAAACGCGCACTTTTACCTCAGAAACGCGCAAAAACACCTTAAAACGCGCATTTTTACCTCAGAAATGCGCAAAAACACACCTTAAAATGCGCACTTTTACCTCAGAAACGCGCATTTTTACCTCAGAAACGCGCAAAAACACCTTAAAACGCGCACTTTTACCTCAGAAACGCGCACTTTTACCTCAGAAACGCGCAAAAACACCTAAAACGCGCACTTTACCTCAGAAACGCGCAAAAACACCTTAAAACGCGCATTTTACCTCAGAAACGCGCAAAAACACCTTAAAATGCGCATTTTTACCTCAGAAACGCGCATTTTACCACAGAAACGCGCAAAAACACCTTAAAACGCGCACTTTTACCTCAGAAACGCGCAAAACACCTTAAAAACGCGCATTTTTACCTCAGAAACGCGCAAAAACACCTTAAAACGCGCATTTTTACCTCAGAAACGCGCATTTTTACCTCAGAAACGCCCAAAAACACCTTAAAACGCGCATTTTTACCTCAGAAACACGCATTTTACCTCAGAAACGCGCAAAAACACCTTAAAACGCGCACTTTTACCTCAGAAACGCGCAAAAACACCTTAAAACGCGCACTTTTACCTCAGAAACGCGCATTTTACCTCAGAAACGCGCAAAAACACCTTAAAACGCGCACTTTTACCTCAGAAACGCGCATTTTTACCTCAGAAACGCGCAAAAACACCTTAAAACGCGCACTTTTACCTCAGAAACGCGCACTTTTACCTCAGAAACGCGCAAAAACACCTTAAAACGCGCACTTTTACCTCAGAAACGCGCAAAAACACCTTAAAACGCGCATTTTTATCTCAGAAACGCGCAAAAACACCTTAAAACGCGCACTTTTACCTCAGAAACGCGCAAAAACACCTTAAAACGCGCACTTTTACCTCAGAAACGCGCAAAACACTTAAAACGCGCACTTTTACCTCAGAAACGCGCAAAAACACCTTAAAACGCGCACTTTTACCTCAGAAACGCGCAAAAACACCTTAAAACGCGCATTTTTACCTCAGAAAAGCGCAAAAACACCTTAAAACGCGCACTTTTACCTCAGAAACGCACATTTTTACCTCAGAAAAGTGCAAAAACACCTTAAAACGCGCACTTTTACCTCAGAAACGCGCATTTTTACCTCAGAAACGCACAAAAACACCTTAAAACGCGCATTTTTACCTCAGAAACGCGCAAAAACACCTTAAAACGCGTATTTTTACCTCAGAAACGCGCATTTTTACCTCAGAAACGCGCAAAAACACCTTAAAACGCGCATTTTTACCTCAGAAATGCGCAAAAACACCTTAAAACGCGCACTTTTACCTCAGAAACGCGCAAAAACACCTTAAAACGCGCACTTTTACCTCAGAAACGCGC
>NW_026513646.1:0-31350 GCF_027244095.1 Hemicordylus capensis | reverse complement strand
CTTAGGGGTTGCGCCCATCCGCTTTATTGGGTTTTTCCCGGGGGGGCGCCCTTAGGGGTTGCGCCCATCCGCTTTAATGGGTGTTTCCCGGGGGGACCCATTTAGGGGTTGCGCCCATCCGCTTTAATGGGTATTTCCCGGGGGGACGCCCTTAGGGGTTGCGCCCATCCGCTTTAATGGGTGTTTCCCGGGGGGACGCCCTTAGGGGTTGCGCCCATCCGCTTTAATGGGTGTTTCCCGGGGGGACGCCCTTAGGGGTTGCGCCCATCCGCTCTAATGGGTGTTTCCCGGGGGGACGCCCTTAGGGGTTGCGCCCATCCGCTTTAATGGGTGTTTCCCGGGGGGACGCCCTTAGGGGTTGCGCCCATCCGCTTTAATGGGTGTTTCCAGGGGGGACGCCCTTAGGGGTTGCGCCCATCCGCTTTAATGGGTGTTTCCCGGGGGGGACGCCCTTAGGGGTTGCGCCCATCCGCTTTAATGGGTGTTTCCCAGGGGGACGCCCTTAGGGGTTGCGCCCATCCGCTTTAATGGGTGTTTCCCGGGGGGACGCCCTTAGGGGTTGCGCCCATCCGCTTTATTGGGTTTTTCCCGGGGGGACGCCCTTAGGGGTTGCGCCCATCCGCTTTAATGGGTGTTTCCCGGGGGGACCCATTTAGGGGTTGCGCCCATCCGCTTTAATGGGTATTTCCCGGGGGGACGCCCTTAGGGGTTGCGCCCATCCGCTTTAATGGGTGTTTCCCGGGGGGACGCCCTTAGGGGTTGCGCCCATCTGCTTTAATGGGTGTTTCCCGGGGGGACGCCCTTAGGGGTTGCGCCCATCCGCTCTAATGGGTGTTTCCCGGGGGGACGCCCTTAGGGGTTGCGCCCATCCGCTTTAATGGGTGTTTCCCGGGGGGACGCCCTTAGGGGTTGCGCCCATCCGCTTTAATGGGTGTTTCCCGGGGGGACGCCCTTAGGGGTTGCGCCCATCCGCTTTAATGGGTGTTTCCCGGGGGGACGCCCTTAGGGGTTGCGCCCATCCGCTTTAATGGGTGTTTCCCGGGGGGACGCCCTTAGGGGTTGCGCCCATCCGCTTTAATGGGTGTTTCCCGGGGGGACGCCCCTAGGGGTTGCGCCCATCCGCTTTAATGGGTGTTTCCCGGGGGGACGCCCTTAGGGGTTGCGCCCATCCGCTTTAATGGGTGTTTCCCGGGGGGACGCCCTTAGGGGTTGCGCCCATCCGCTTTAATGGGTGTTTCCCGGGGGGATGCCCTTAGGGGTTGCGCCCATCCGCTTTATTGGGTTTTTCCCGGGGGGGGCGCCCTTAGGGGTTGCGCCCATCCGCTTTAATGGGTGTTTCCCGGGGGACCCATTTAGGGGTTGCGCCCATCCGCTTTAATGGGTGTTTCCCGGGGGACCCATTTAGGGGTTGCGCCCATCCGCTTTAATGGGTGTTTCCCGGGGGGACGCCCTTAGGGGTTGCGCCCATCCGCTTTAATGGGTGTTTCCCGGGGGGACGCCCTTAGGGGTTGCGCCCATCCGCTTTAATGGGTGTTTCCCGGGGGGACCCATTTAGGGGTTGCGCCCATCCGCTTTAATGGGTGTTTCCCGGGGGGACGCCCTTAGGGTTTGCGCCCATCCGCTTTAATGGGTGTTTCCCGGGGGGACGCCCTTAGGGGTTGCGCCCATCCGCTTTAATGGGTGTTTCCCGGGGGGACGCCCTTAGGGGTTGCGCCCATCCGCTTTAATGGGTGTTTCCCGGGGGGACGCCCTTAGGGGTTGCGCCCATCCGCTTTATTGGGTTTTTCCCGGGGGGACACCCTTAGGGGTTGCGCCCATCCGCTTTAATGGGTGTTTCCCGGGGGGACGCCCTTAGGGGTTGCGCCCATCCGCTTTAATGGGTGTTTCCCGGGGGGACGCCCTTAGGGGTTGCACCCATCCGCTTTAATGGGTGTTTCCCGGGGGGGACGCCCTTAGGGGTTGCGCCCATCCGCTTTAATGGGTGTTTCCCAGGGGGACGCCCTTAGGGTTTGCGCCCATCCGCTTTAATGGGTGTTTCCCGGGGGGACGCCCTTAGGGGTTGCGCCCATCCGCTTTATTGGGTTTTTCCCGGGGGGGGCGCCCTTAGGGGTTGCGCCCATCCGCTTTAATGGGTGTTTCCCGGGGGACCCATTTAGGGGTTGCGCCCATCCGCTTTAATGGGTGTTTCCCGGGGGACCCATTTAGGGGTTGCGCCCATCCGCTTTAATGGGTGTTTCCCGGGGGGACGACCTTAGGGGTTGCGCCCATCCGCTTTAATGGGTGTTTCCCGGGGGGACGCCCTTAGGGGTTGCGCCCATCCGCTTTAATGGGTGTTTCCCGGGGGGACGCCCTTAGGGGTTGCGCCCATCCGCTTTATTGGGTTTTTCCCGGGGGGGCGCCCTTAGGGGTTGCGCCCATCCGCTTTAATGGGTGTTTCCCGGGGGGACCCATTTAGGGGTTGCGCCCATCCGCTTTAATGGGTATTTCCCGGGGGGACGCCCTTAGGGGTTGCGCCCATCCGCTTTAATGGGTGTTTCCCGGGGGGACGCCCTTAGGGGTTGCGCCCATCCGCTTTAATGGGTGTTTCCCGGGGGGACGCCCTTAGGGGTTGCGCCCATCCGCTCTAATGGGTGTTTCCCGGGGGGACGCCCTTAGGGGTTGCGCCCATCCGCTTTAATGGGTGTTTCCCGGGGGGACGCCCTTAGGGGTTGCGCCCATCCGCTTTAATGGGTGTTTCCCGGGGGGACGCCCTTAGGGGTTGCGCCCATCCGCTTTAATGGGTGTTTCCCGGGGGGACGCCCTTAGGGGTTGCGCCCATCCGCTTTAATGGGTGTTTCCCGGGGGGACGCCCTTAGGGGTTGCGCCCATCCGCTTTAATGGGTGTTTCCCGGGGGGACGCCCTTAGGGGTTGCGCCCATCCGCTTTAATGGGTGTTTCCCGGGGGGACCCATTTAGGGGTTGCGCCCATCCGCTTTAATGGGTGTTTCCCGGGGGGACGCCCTTAGGGGTTGCGCCCATCCGCTTTAATGGGTGTTTCCCGGGGGGACGCCCTTAGGGGTTGCGCCCATCCGCTTTAATGGGTGTTTCCCGGGGGGACGCCCTTAGGGGTTGCGCCCATCCGCTTTAATGGGTGTTTCCCGGGGGGACGCCCTTAGGGGTTGCGCCCATCCGCTTTAATGGGTGTTTCCCGGGGGGACGCCCTTAGGGGTTGCGCCCATCCGCTTTAATGGGTGTTTCCCGGGGGGACGCCCTTAGGGGTTGCGCCCATCCGCTTTAATGGGTGTTTCCCGGGGGGACGCCCTTAGGGGTTGCGCCCATCCGCTTTAATGGGTGTTTCCCGGGGGGACGCCCTTAGGGGTTGCGCCCATCCGCTTTAATGGGTGTTTCCCGGGGGGACGCCCTTAGGGGTTGCGCCCATCCGCTTTAATGGGTGTTTCCCGGGGGGACGCCCTTAGGGGTTGCGCCCATCCGCTTTAATGGGTGTTTCCCGGGGGGACGCCCTTAGGGGTTGCGCCCATCCGCTTTAATGGGTGTTTCCCGGGGGGACGCCCTTAGGGGTTGCGCCCATCCGCTTTAATGGGTGTTTCCCGGGGGGACGCCCTTAGGGGTTGCGCCCATCCGCTTTAATGGGTGTTTCCCGGGGGGACGCCCTTAGGGGTTGCGCCCATCCGCTTTAATGGGTTTTTCCCGGGGGGCGCCCTTAGGGGTTGCGCCCATCCGCTTTAATGGGTGTTTCCCGGGGGGACGCCCTTAGGGGTTGCGCCCATCCGCTTTAATGGGTGTTTCCCGGGGGGACGCCCTTAGGGGTTGCGCCCATCCGCTTTAATGGGTTTTTCCCGGGGGGACGCCCTTAGGGGTTGCGCCCATCCGCTTTAATGGGTGTTTCCCGGGGGTGCGCCCTTAGGGGTTGCGCCCATCCGCTTTAATGGGTGTTTCCCGGGGGGACCCATTTAGCGGTTGCACCCATCCGCTTTAATGGGTGTTTCCCGGGGGGACGCCCTTAGGGGTTGCGCCCATCCGCTTTAATGGGTGTTTCCCGGGGGGACGCCCTTAGGGGTTGCGCCCATCCGCTTTATTGGGTTTTTCCCGGGGGGACACCCTTAGGGGTTGCGCCCATCCGCTTTAATGGGTGTTTCCCGGGGGGACGCCCTTAGGGGTTGCGCCCATCCGCTTTAATGGGTGTTTCCCAGGGGGACGCCCTTAGGGGTTGCGCCCATCCGCTTTAATGGGTGTTTCCCGGGGGGACGCCCTTAGGGGTTGCGCCCATCCGCTTTATTGGGTTTTTCCCGGGGGGGCGCCCTTAGGGGTTGCGCCCATCCGCTTTAATGGGTGTTTCCCGGGGGGACCCATTTAGGGGTTGCGCCCATCCGCTTTAATGGGTATTTCCCGGGGGGACGCCCTTAGGGGTTGCGCCCATCCGCTTTAATGGGTGTTTCCCGGGGGGACGCCCTTAGGGGTTGCGCCCATCCGCTTTAATGGGTGTTTCCCGGGGGGACGCCCTTAGGGGTTGCGCCCATCCGCTCTAATGGGTGTTTCCCGGGGGGACGCCCTTAGGGGTTGCGCCCATCCGCTTTAATGGGTGTTTCCCGGGGGGACGCCCTTAGGGGTTGCGCCCATCCGCTTTAATGGGTGTTTCCCGGGGGGACGCCCTTAGGGGTTGCGCCCATCCGCTTTAATGGGTGTTTCCCGGGGGGACGCCCTTAGGGGTTGCGCCCATCCGCTTTAATGGGTGTTTCCCGGGGGGACGCCCTTAGGGGTTGCGCCCATCCGCTTTAATGGGTGTTTTCCGGGGGGATGCCCTTAGGGGTTGCGCCCATCCGCTTTAATGGGTGTTTCCCGGGGGGACCCATTTAGGGGTTGCGCCCATCCGCTTTAATGGGTGTTTCCCGGGGGGACGCCCTTAGGGGTTGCGCCCATCCGCTTTAATGGGTGTTTCCCGGGGGGACGCCCTTAGGGGTTGCGCCCATCCGCTTTAATGGGTGTTTCCCGGGGGGACGCCCTTAGGGGTTGCGCCCATCCGCTTTAATGGGTGTTTCCCGGGGGGACGCCCTTAGGGGTTGCGCCCATCCGCTTTAATGGGTGTTTCCCGGGGGGACGCCCTTAGGGGTTGCGCCCATCCGCTTTAATGGGTGTTTCCCGGGGGGACGCCCTTAGGGGTTGCGCCCATCCGCTTTAATGGGTGTTTCCCGGGGGGACGCCCTTAGGGGTTGCGCCCATCCGCTTTAATGGGTGTTTCCCGGGGGGACGCCCTTAGGGGTTGCGCCCATCCGCTTTAATGGGTGTTTCCCGGGGGGACGCCCTTAGGGGTTGCGCCCATCCGCTTTAATGGGTGTTTCCCGGGGGGACGCCCTTAGGGGTTGCGCCCATCCGCTTTAATGGGTGTTTCCCGGGGGGACGCCCTTAGGGGTTGCGCCCATCCGCTTTAATGGGTGTTTCCCGGGGGGACGCCCTTAGGGGTTGCGCCCATCCGCTTTAATGGGTGTTTCCCGGGGGGACGCCCTTAGGGGTTGCGCCCATCCGCTTTAATGGGTGTTTCCCGGGGGGACGCCCTTAGGGGTTGCGCCCATCCGCTTTAATGGGTTTTTCCCGGGGGGCGCCCTTAGGGGTTGCGCCCATCCGCTTTAATGGGTGTTTCCCGGGGGGACGCCCTTAGGGGTTGCGCCCATCCGCTTTAATGGGTGTTTCCCGGGGGGACGCCCTTAGGGGTTGCGCCCATCCGCTTTAATGTGTTTTTCCCGGGGGGACGCCCTTAGGGGTTGCGCCCATCCGCTTTAATGGGTGTTTCCCGGGGGGACGCCCTTAGGGGTTGCGCCCATCCGCTTTAATGGGTGTTTCCCGGGGGGACGCCCTTAGGGGTTGCGCCCATCCGCTTTAATGGGTGTTTCCCGGGGGGACGCCCTTAGGGGTTGCGCCCATCCGCTTTAATGGGTGTTTCCCGGGGGGACGCCCTTAGGGGTTGCGCCCATCCGCTTTAATGGGTGTTTCCCGGGGGGACGCCCTTAGGGGTTGCGCCCATCCGCTTTAATGGGTGTTTCCCGGGGGGACGCCCTTAGGGGTTGCGCCCATCCGCTTTAATGGGTGTTTCCCGGGGGGACGCCCTTAGGGGTTGCGCCCATCCGCTTTAATGGGTGTTTCCCGGGGGGACGCCCTTAGGGGTTGCGCCCATCCGCTTTATTGGGTTTTTCCCGGGGGGGGCGCCCTTAGGGGTTGCGCCCATCCGCTTTAATGGGTGTTTCCCGGGGGACCCATTTAGGGGTTGCGCCCATCCGCTTTAATGGGTGTTTCCCGGGGGACCCATTTAGGGGTTGCGCCCATCCGCTTTAATGGGTGTTTCCCGGGGGGACGCCCTTAGGGGTTGCGCCCATCCGCTTTAATGGGTGTTTCCCGGGGGGACGCCCTTAGGGGTTGCGCCCATCCGCTTTAATGGGTGTTTCCCGGGGGGACCCATTTAGGGGTTGCGCCCATCCGCTTTAATGGGTGTTTCCCGGGGGGACGCCCTTAGGGTTTGCGCCCATCCGCTTTAATGGGTGTTTCCCGGGGGGACGCCCTTAGGGGTTGCGCCCATCCGCTTTAATGGGTGTTTCCCGGGGGGACGCCCTTAGGGGTTGCGCCCATCCGCTTTAATGGGTGTTTCCCGGGGGGACGCCCTTAGGGGTTGCGCCCATCCGCTTTATTGGGTTTTTCCCGGGGGGACACCCTTAGGGGTTGCGCCCATCCGCTTTAATGGGTGTTTCCCGGGGGGGACGCCCTTAGGGGTTGCGCCCATCCGCTTTAATGGGTGTTTCCCGGGGGGACGCCCTTAGGGGTTGCGCCCATCCGCTTTAATGGGTGTTTCCCGGGGGGACGCCCTTAGGGGTTGCGCCCATCCGCTTTAATGGGTGTTTCCCGGGGGGACGCCCTTAGGGGTTGCACCCATCCGCTTTAATGGGTGTTTCCCGGGGGGGACGCCCTTAGGGGTTGCGCCCATCCGCTTTAATGGGTGTTTCCCAGGGGGACGCCCTTAGGGGTTGCGCCCATCCGCTTTAATGGGTGTTTCCCGGGGGGACGCCCTTAGGGGTTGCGCCCATCCGCTTTATTGGGTTTTTCCCGGGGGGGCGCCCTTAGGGGTTGCGCCCATCCGCTTTAATGGGTGTTTCCCGGGGGGACCCATTTAGGGGTTGCGCCCATCCGCTTTAATGGGTATTTCCCGGGGGGACGCCCTTAGGGGTTGCGCCCATCCGCTTTAATGGGTGTTTCCCGGGGGGACGCCCTTAGGGGTTGCGCCCATCCGCTTTAATGGGTGTTTCCCGGGGGGACGCCCTTAGGGGTTGCGCCCATCCGCTCTAATGGGTGTTTCCCGGGGGGACGCCCTTAGGGGTTGCGCCCATCCGCTTTAATGGGTGTTTCCCGGGGGGACGCCCTTAGGGGTTGCGCCCATCCGCTTTAATGGGTGTTTCCCGGGGGGACGCCCTTAGGGGTTGCGCCCATCCGCTTTAATGGGTGTTTCCCGGGGGGACGCCCTTAGGGGTTGCGCCCATCCGCTTTATTGGGTTTTTCCCGGGGGGACACCCTTAGGGGTTGCGCCCATCCGCTTTAATGGGTGTTTCCCGGGGGGACGCCCTTAGGGGTTGCGCCCATCCGCTTTAATGGGTGTTTCCCGGGGGGACGCCCTTAGGGGTTGCGCCCATCCGCTTTAATGGGTGTTTCCCGGGGGGACGCCCTTAGGGGTTGCGCCCATCCGCTTTAATGGGTGTTTCCCGGGGGGACGCACTTAGGGGTTGCACCCATCCGCTTTAATGGGTGTTTCCCGGGGGGGACGCCCTTAGGGGTTGCGCCCATCCGCTTTAATGGGTGTTTCCCGGGGGGGACGCCCTTAGGGGTTGCGCCCATCCGCTTTAATGGGTGTTTCCCGGGGGGACGCCCTTAGGGGTTGCGCCCATCCGCTTTATTGGGTTTTTCCCGGGGGGGCGCCCTAAGGGGTTGCGCCCATCCGCTTTAATGGGTGTTTCCCGGGGGGACCCATTTAGGGGTTGCGCCCATCTGCTTTAATGGGTATTTCCCGGGGGGACGCCCTTAGGGGTTGCGCCCATCCGCTTTAATGGGTGTTTCCCGGGGGGACGCCCTTAGGGGTTGCGCCCATCCGCTTTAATGGGTGTTTCCCGGGGGGACGCCCTTAGGGGTTGCGCCCATCCGCTCTAATGGGTGTTTCCCGGGGGGACGCCCTTAGGGGTTGCGCCCATCCGCTTTAATGGGTGTTTCCCGGGGGGACGCCCTTAGGGGTTGCGCCCATCCGCTTTAATGGGTGTTTCCCGGGGGGACGCCCTTAGGGGTTGCGCCCATCCGCTTTAATGGGTGTTTCCCGGGGGGACGCCCTTAGGGGTTGCGCCCATCCGCTTTAATGGGTGTTTCCCGGGGGGACGCCCTTAGGGGTTGCGCCCATCCGCTTTAATGGGTGTTTCCCGGGGGGACGCCCTTAGGGGTTGCGCCCATCCGCTTTAATGGGTGTTTCCCGGGGGGACGCCCTTAGGGGTTGCGCCCATCCGCTTTAATGGGTGTTTCCCGGGGGGACGCCCTTAGGGGTTGCGCCCATCCGCTTTAATGGGTGTTTCCCGGGGGGACGCCCTTAGGGGTTGCGCCCATCCGCTTTAATGGGTGTTTCCCGGGGGGACGCCCTTAGGGGTTGCGCCCATCCGCTTTAATGGGTGTTTCCCGGGGGGACGCCCTTAGGGGTTGCGCCCATCCGCTTTAATGGGTGTTTCCCGGGGGGACGCCCTTAGGGGTTGCGCCCATCCGCTTTAATGGGTGTTTCCCGGGGGGACGCCCTTAGGGGTTGCGCCCATCCGCTTTATTGGGTTTTTCCCGGGGGGGCGCCCTTAGGGGTTGCGCCCATCCGCTTTAATGGGTGTTTCCCGGGGGGACCCATTTAGCGGATGCGCCCATCCGCTTTAATGGGTGTTTCCCGGGGGGACGCCCTTAGGGGTTGCGCCCATCCGCTTTAATGGGTGTTTCCCGGGGGGCGCCCTTAGGGGTTGCGCCCATCCACTTTAATGGGTGTTTCCCGGGGGGACGCCCTTAGGGGTTGCGCCCATCCGCTTTAATGTGTGTTTCCCGGGGGGACCCATTTAGGGGTTGCGCCCATCCGCTTTAATGGGTGTTTCCCGGGGGGACGCCCTTAGGGGTTGCGCCCATCCGCTTTAATGGGTGTTTCCCGGGGGGACCCATTTAGGGGTTGCGCCCATCCGCTTTAATGGGTGTTTCCCGGGGGGACGCCCTTAGGGGTTGCGCCCATCCGCTTTAATGGGTGTTTCCCGGGGGGACCCATTTAGGGGTTGCGCCCATCCGCTTTAATGGGTGTTTCCCGGGGGGACGCCCTTAGGGGTTGCGCCCATCCGCTTTAATGGGTGTTTCCCGGGGGGACGCCCTTAGGGGTTGCGCCCATCCGCTTTAATGGGTGTTTCCCGGGGGGACCCATTTAGGGGTTGCGCCCATCCGCTTTAATGGGTGTTTCCCGGGGGGACGCCCTTAGGGGTTGCGCCCATCCGCTTTAATGGGTGTTTCCCGGGGGGACGCCCTTAGGGGTTGCGCCCATCCGCTTTAATGGGTGTTTCCCGGGGGGACGCCCTTAGGGGTTGCGCCCATCCGCTTTAATGGGTGTTTCCCGGGGGGACGCCCTTAGGGGTTGCGCCCATCCGCTTTAATGGGTGTTTCCCGGGGGGACGCCCTTAGGGGTTGCGCCCATCCGCTTTAATGGGTGTTTCCCGGGGGGACGCCATTAGGGGTTGCGCCCATCCGCTTTAATGGGTGTTTCCCGGGGGGACGCCCTTAGGGGTTGCGCCCATCCGCTTTAATGGGTGTTTCCCGGGGGGACGCCCTTAGGGGTTGCGCCCATCCGCTTTAATGGGTGTTTCCCGGGGGGACGCCCTTAGGGGTTGCGCCCATCCGCTTTAATGGGTGTTTCCCGGGGGGACGCCCTTAGGGGTTGCGCCCATCCGCTTTAATGGGTGTTTCCCGGGGGGACGCCCCTAGGGGTTGCGCCCATCCGCTTTAATGGGTGTTTCCCGGGGGGACGCCCTTAGGGGTTGCGCCCATCCGCTTTAATGGGTGTTTCCCGGGGGGACGCCCTTAGGGGTTGCGCCCATCCGCTTTAATGGGTGTTTCCCGGGGGGACGCCCTTAGGGGTTGCGCCCATCCGCTTTATTGGGTTTTTCCCGGGGGGGGCGCCCTTAGGGGTTGCGCCCATCCGCTTTAATGGGTGTTTCCCGGGGGACCCATTTAGGGGTTGCGCCCATCCGCTTTAATGGGTGTTTCCCGGGGGACCCATTTAGGGGTTGCGCCCATCCGCTTTAATGGGTGTTTCCCGGGGGGACGCCCTTAGGGGTTGCGCCCATCCGCTTTAATGGGTGTTTCCCGGGGGGACGCCCTTAGGGGTTGCGCCCATCCGCTTTAATGGGTGTTTCCCGGGGGGACCCATTTAGGGGTTGCGCCCATCCGCTTTAATGGGTGTTTCCCGGGGGGACGCCCTTAGGGTTTGCGCCCATCCGCTTTAATGGGTGTTTCCCGGGGGGACGCCCTTAGGGGTTGCGCCCATCCGCTTTAATGGGTGTTTCCCGGGGGGACGCCCTTAGGGGTTGCGCCCATCCGCTTTAATGGGTGTTTCCCGGGGGGACGCCCTTAGGGGTTGCGCCCATCCGCTTTAATGGGTGTTTCCCGGGGGGACGCCCTTAGGGGTTGCGCCCATCCGCTTTAATGGGTGTTTCCCGGGGGGACGCCCTTAGGGGTTGCGCCCATCCGCTTTAATGGGTGTTTCCCGGGGGGACGCCCTTAGGGGTTGCGCCCATCCGCTTTAATGGGTGTTTCCCGGGGGGACGCCATTAGGGGTTGCGCCCATCCGCTTTAATGGGTGTTTCCCGGGGGGACGCCCTTAGGGGTTGCGCCCATCCGCTTTAATGTGTGTTTCCCGGGGGGACCCATTTAGGGGTTGCGCCCATCCGCTTTAATGGGTGTTTCCCGGGGGGACGCCCTTAGGGGTTGCGCCCATCCGCTTTAATGGGTGTTTCCCGGGGGGACCCATTTAGGGGTTGCGCCCATCCGCTTTAATGGGTGTTTCCCGGGGGGACGCCCTTAGGGGTTGCGCCCATCCGCTTTAATGGGTGTTTCCCGGGGGGACGCCCTTAGGGGTTGCGCCCATCCGCTTTAATGGGTGTTTCCCGGGGGGACCCATTTAGGGGTTGCGCCCATCCGCTTTAATGGGTGTTTCCCGGGGGGACGCCCTTAGGGGTTGCGCCCATCCGCTTTAATGGGTGTTTCCCGGGGGGACGCCCTTAGGGGTTGCGCCCATCCGCTTTAATGGGTGTTTCCCGGGGGGACGCCCTTAGGGGTTGCGCCCATCCGCTTTAATGGGTGTTTCCCGGGGGGACGCCCTTAGGGGTTGCGCCCATCCGCTTTAATGGGTGTTTCCCGGGGGGACGCCCTTAGGGGTTGCGCCCATCCGCTTTAATGGGTGTTTCCCGGGGGGACGCCATTAGGGGTTGCGCCCATCCGCTTTAATGGGTGTTTCCCGGGGGGACGCCCTTAGGGGTTGCGCCCATCCGCTTTAATGGGTGTTTCCCGGGGGGACGCCCTTAGGGGTTGCGCCCATCCGCTTTAATGGGTGTTTCCCGGGGGGACGCCCTTAGGGGTTGCGCCCATCCGCTTTAATGGGTGTTTCCCGGGGGGACGCCCTTAGGGGTTGCGCCCATCCGCTTTAATGGGTGTTTCCCGGGGGGACGCCCCTAGGGGTTGCGCCCATCCGCTTTAATGGGTGTTTCCCGGGGGGACGCCCTTAGGGGTTGCGCCCATCCGCTTTAATGGGTGTTTCCCGGGGGGACGCCCTTAGGGGTTGCGCCCATCCGCTTTAATGGGTGTTTCCCGGGGGGACGCCCTTAGGGGTTGCGCCCATCCGCTTTATTGGGTTTTTCCCGGGGGGGGCGCCCTTAGGGGTTGCGCCCATCCGCTTTAATGGGTGTTTCCCGGGGGACCCATTTAGGGGTTGCGCCCATCCGCTTTAATGGGTGTTTCCCGGGGGACCCATTTAGGGGTTGCGCCCATCCGCTTTAATGGGTGTTTCCCGGGGGGACGCCCTTAGGGGTTGCGCCCATCCGCTTTAATGGGTGTTTCCCGGGGGGACGCCCTTAGGGGTTGCGCCCATCCGCTTTAATGGGTGTTTCCCGGGGGGACCCATTTAGGGGTTGCGCCCATCCGCTTTAATGGGTGTTTCCCGGGGGGACGCCCTTAGGGTTTGCGCCCATCCGCTTTAATGGGTGTTTCCCAGGGGGACGCCCTTAGGGGTTGCGCCCATCCGCTTTAATGGGTGTTTCCCGGGGGGACGCCCTTAGGGGTTGCGCCCATCCGCTTTATTGGGTTTTTCCCGGGGGGGCGCCCTTAGGGGTTGCGCCCATCCGCTTTAATGGGTGTTTCCCGGGGGGACCCATTTAGGGGTTGCGCCCATCCGCTTTAATGGGTATTTCCCGGGGGGACGCCCTTAGGGGTTGCGCCCATCCGCTTTAATGGGTGTTTCCCGGGGGGACGCCCTTAGGGGTTGCGCCCATCCGCTCTAATGGGTGTTTCCCGGGGGGACGCCCTTAGGGGTTGCGCCCATCCGCTCTAATGGGTGTTTCCCGGGGGGACGCCCTTAGGGGTTGCGCCCATCCGCTTTAATGGGTGTTTCCCGGGGGGACGCCCTTAGGGGTTGCGCCCATCCGCTTTAATGGGTGTTTCCCGGGGGGACGCCCTTAGGGGTTGCGCCCATCCGCTTTAATGGGTGTTTCCCGGGGGGACGCCCTTAGGGGTTGCGCCCATCCGCTTTAATGGGTGTTTCCCGGGGGGACGCCCTTAGGGGTTGCGCCCATCCGCTTTAATGGGTGTTTCCCGGGGGGACGCCCTTAGGGGTTGCGCCAATCCGCTTTAATGGGTGTTTCCCGGGGGGACGCCCTTAGGGGTTGCGCCCATCCGCTTTAATGGGTGTTTCCCGGGGGGACGCCCTTAGGGGTTGCGCCCATCCGCTTTAATGGGTGTTTCCCGGGGGGACGCCCTTAGGGGTTGCGCCCATCCGCTTTAATGGGTGTTTCCCGGGGGGACGCCCTTAGGGGTTGCGCCCATCCGCTTTAATGGGTGTTTCCCGGGGGGAAGCCCTTAGGGGTTGCGCCCATCCGCTTTAATGGGTGTTTCCCGGGGGGACGCCCTTAGGGGTTGCACCCATCCGCTTTAATGGGTGTTTCCCGGGGGGACGCCCTTAGGGGTTGCGCCCATCCGCTTTATTGGGTTTTTCCCGGGGGGGCGCCCTTAGGGGTTGCGCCCATCCGCTTTAATGGGTGTTTCCCGGGGGACCCATTTAGGGGTTGCGCCCATCCGCTTTAATGGGTGTTTCCCGGGGGGACGCCCTTAGGGGTTGCGCCCATCCGCTTTATTGGGTTTTTCCTGGGGGGGCGCCCTTTGGGGTTGCGCCCATCCGCTTTAATGGTTGTTTCCCGGGGGGACGCCCTTAGGGTTTGCGCCCATCCGCTTTAATGGGTGTTTCCCGGGGGGACCCATTTAGCGGTTGCGCCCATCCGCTTTAATGGGTGTTTCCCGGGGGGACGCATTTAGGGGTTGCGCCCATCCGCTTTAATGGGTGTTTCCCGGGGGGACGCCCTTACGGGTTGCGCCCATCCGCTTTAATGGGTGTTTCCCGGGGGGACGCCCTTAGGGGTTGCGCCCATCCGCTTTAATGGGTGTTTCCCGGGGGGACGCCCTTAGGGGTTGCGCCCATCCGCTTTAATGGGTGTTTCCCGGCGGGACGCCCTTAGGGGTTGCGCCCATCCGCTTTAATGGGTGTTTCCCGGGGGGACGCCCTTAGGGATTGCGCCCATCCGCTTTAATGGGTGTTTCCCGGGGGGACGCCCTTAGGGGTTGCGCCCATCCGCTTTAATGGGTGTTTGACACCCTTAGGGGTTGCGCCCATCCGCTTTATTGGGTTTTTCCCGGGGGGGGCGCCCCTTAGGGGTTTCGCCATCCGCTTTAATGGGTGTTTCCCGGGGGGACGCCCTTAGGGGTTGCGCCCATCCGCTTTAATGGGTGTTTCCCGGGGGACCCATTTAGCGGTTGCACCCATCCGCTTTAATGGGTGTTTCCCGGGGGGACCCATTTAGCGGTTGAGCCCATCCGCTTTAATGGGTGTTTCCCGGGGGGACGCCCTTAGGGGTTGCGCCCATCCGCTTTAATGGGTGTTTCCCGGGGGCACGCCCTTAGGGGTTGCGCCCATCCGCTTCAATGGGTGTTTTCCCGGGGGGACGCCCTTAGGGGTTGCGCCCATACCGCTTCAATGGGTGTTTCCCGGGGGGACGCCCTTAGGGGTTGCGCCCATTCCGCTTTAATGGGTGTTTCCCGGGGGGACGCCCTTAGGGGTTGCGCCCATCCGCTTTAATGGGTGTTTCCCGGGGGGGACGCCCTTAGGGGTTGCGCCCATCCGCTTTAATGGGTGTTTTCCCGGAGGGGACGCCCCTAGGGGTTGCGCCCATCCGCTTTAATGGGTGTTTCCCGGGGGGACGCCCTTAGGGGTTGCGCCCATCCGCTTTAATGGGTGTTTCCCGGGGGGACGCCCTTAGGGGTTGCGCCCATCCGCTTTAATGGGTGTTTTCCCGGGGGGACGCCCTTAGGGGTTGCGCCCATCCGCTTTATTGGGTTTTTCCCGGGGGGGGCGCCCTTAGGGGTTGCGCCCATCCGCTTTAATGGGTGTTTCCCGGGGGACCCATTTAGGGGTTGCGCCCATCCGCTTTAATGGGTGTTTCCCGGGGGACCCATTTAGGGGTTGCGCCCATCCGCTTTAATGGGTGTTTCCCGGGGGGACGCCCTTAGGGGTTGCGCCCATCCGCTTTAATGGGTGTTTCCCGGGGGGACGCCCTTAGGGGTTGCGCCCATCCGCTTTAATGGGTGTTTCCCGGGGGGACCCATTTAGGGGTTGCGCCCATCCGCTTTAATGGGTGTTTCCCGGGGGGACGCCCTTAGGGTTTGCGCCCATCCGCTTTAATGGGTGTTTCCCAGGGGGACGCCCTTAGGGGTTGCGCCCATCCGCTTTAATGGGTGTTTCCCGGGGGGACGCCCTTAGGGGTTGCGCCCATCCGCTTTATTGGGTTTTTCCCGGGGGGGCGCCCTTAGGGGTTGCGCCCATCCGCTTTAATGGGTGTTTCCCGGGGGGACCCATTTAGGGGTTGCGCCCATCCGCTTTAATGGGTATTTCCCGGGGGGACGCCCTTAGGGGTTGCGCCCATCCGCTTTAATGGGTGTTTCCCGGGGGGACGCCCTTAGGGGTTGCGCCCATCCGCTCTAATGGGTGTTTCCCGGGGGGACGCCCTTAGGGGTTGCGCCCATCCGCTCTAATGGGTGTTTCCCGGGGGGACGCCCTTAGGGGTTGCGCCCATCCGCTTTAATGGGTGTTTCCCGGGGGGACGCCCTTAGGGGTTGCGCCCATCCGCTTTAATGGGTGTTTCCCGGGGGGACGCCCTTAGGGGTTGCGCCCATCCGCTTTAATGGGTGTTTCCCGGGGGGACGCCCTTAGGGGTTGCGCCCATCCGCTTTAATGGGTGTTTCCCGGGGGGACGCCCTTAGGGGTTGCGCCCATCCGCTTTAATGGGTGTTTCCCGGGGGGACGCCCTTAGGGGTTGCGCCAATCCGCTTTAATGGGTGTTTCCCGGGGGGACGCCCTTAGGGGTTGCGCCCATCCGCTTTAATGGGTGTTTCCCGGGGGGACGCCCTTAGGGGTTGCGCCCATCCGCTTTAATGGGTGTTTCCCGGGGGGACGCCCTTAGGGGTTGCGCCCATCCGCTTTAATGGGTGTTTCCCGGGGGGACGCCCTTAGGGGTTGCGCCCATCCGCTTTAATGGGTGTTTCCCGGGGGGAAGCCCTTAGGGGTTGCGCCCATCCGCTTTAATGGGTGTTTCCCGGGGGGACGCCCTTAGGGGTTGCACCCATCCGCTTTAATGGGTGTTTCCCGGGGGGACGCCCTTAGGGGTTGCGCCCATCCGCTTTATTGGGTTTTTCCCGGGGGGGCGCCCTTAGGGGTTGCGCCCATCCGCTTTAATGGGTGTTTCCCGGGGGACCCATTTAGGGGTTGCGCCCATCCGCTTTAATGGGTGTTTCCCGGGGGGACGCCCTTAGGGGTTGCGCCCATCCGCTTTATTGGGTTTTTCCTGGGGGGGCGCCCTTTGGGGTTGCGCCCATCCGCTTTAATGGTTGTTTCCCGGGGGGACGCCCTTAGGGTTTGCGCCCATCCGCTTTAATGGGTGTTTCCCGGGGGGACCCATTTAGCGGTTGCGCCCATCCGCTTTAATGGGTGTTTCCCGGGGGGACGCATTTAGGGGTTGCGCCCATCCGCTTTAATGGGTGTTTCCCGGGGGGACGCCCTTACGGGTTGCGCCCATCCGCTTTAATGGGTGTTTCCCGGGGGGACGCCCTTAGGGGTTGCGCCCATCCGCTTTAATGGGTGTTTCCCGGGGGGACGCCCTTAGGGGTTGCGCCCATCCGCTTTAATGGGTGTTTCCCGGCGGGACGCCCTTAGGGGTTGCGCCCATCCGCTTTAATGGGTGTTTCCCGGGGGGACGCCCTTAGGGATTGCGCCCATCCGCTTTAATGGGTGTTTCCCGGGGGGACGCCCTTAGGGGTTGCGCCCATCCGCTTTAATGGGTGTTTCCCGGGGGGACACCCTTAGGGGTTGCGCCCATCCGCTTTATTGGGTTTTTCCCGGGGGGGCGCCCTTAGGGGTTTCGCCCATCCGCTTTAATGGGTGTTTCCCGGGGGGACGCCCTTAGGGGTTGCGCCCATCCGCTTTAATGGGTGTTTCCCGGGGGACCCATTTAGCGGTTGCACCCATCCGCTTTAATGGGTGTTTCCCGGGGGGACCCATTTAGCGGTTGAGCCCATCCGCTTTAATGGGTGTTTCCCGGGGGGACGCCCTTAGGGGTTGCGCCCATCCGCTTTAATGGGTGTTTCCCGGGGGCACGCCCTTAGGGGTTGCGCCCATCCGCTTTAATGGGTGTTTCCCGGGGGGACGCCCTTAGGGGTTGCGCCCATCCGCTTCAATGGGTGTTTCCCGGGGGGACGCCCTTAGGGGTTGCGCCCATCCGCTTTAATGGGTGTTTCCCGGGGGGACGCCCTTAGGGGTTGCGCCCATCCGCTTCAATGGGTGTTTCCCGGGGGGACGCCCTTAGGGGTTGCGCCCATCCGCTTTAATGGGTGTTTCCCGGGGGGACGCCCTTAGGGGTTGCGCCCATCCGCTTTAATGGGTGTTTCCCGGGGGGACGCCCTTAGGGATTGCGCCCATCCGCTTTAATGGGTGTTTCCCGGGGGGACGCCCTTAGGGGTTGCGCCCATCCGCTTTAATGGGTGTTTCCCGGGGGGACGCCCTTAGGGGTTGCGCCCATCCGCTTTATTGGGTTTTTCCCGGGGGGGCGCCCTTAGGGGTTGCGCCCATCCGCTTTAATGGGTGTTTCCCGGGGGGACGCCCTTAGGGGTTGCGCCCATCCGCTTTAATGGGTGTTTCCCGGGGGACCCATTTAGGGGTTGCGCCCATCCGCTTTAATGGGTGTTTCCCGGGGGGACGCCCTTAGGGGTTGCGCCCATCCGCTTTATTGGGTTTTTCCTGGGGGGGCGCCCTTTGGGGTTGCGCCCATCCGCTTTAATGGTTGTTTCCCGGGGGGACGCCCTTAGGGTTTGCGCCCATCCGCTTTAATGGGTGTTTCCCGGGGGGACCCATTTAGCGGTTGCGCCCATCCGCTTTAATGGGTGTTTCCCGGGGGGACCCATTTAGGGGTTGCGCCCATCCGCTTTAATGGGTGTTTCCCGGGGGGACGCCCTTACGGGTTGCGCCCATCCGCTTTAATGGGTGTTTCCCGGGGGGACGCCCTTAGGGGTTGCGCCCATCCGCTTTAATGGGTGTTTCCCGGGGGGACGCCCTTAGGGGTTGCGCCCATCCGCTTTAATGGGTGTTTCCCGGCGGGACGCCCTTAGGGGTTGCGCCCATCCGCTTTAATGGGTGTTTCCCGGGGGGACGCCCTTAGGGATTGCGCCCATCCGCTTTAATGGGTGTTTCCCGGGGGGACGCCCTTAGGGGTTGCGCCCATCCGCTTTAATGGGTGTTTCCCGGGGGGACACCCTTAGGGGTTGCGCCCATCCGCTTTATTGGGTTTTTCCCGGGGGGGCGCCCTTAGGGGTTTCGCCCATCCGCTTTAATGGGTGTTTCCCGGGGGGACGCCCTTAGGGGTTGCGCCCATCCGCTTTAATGGGTGTTTCCCGGGGGACCCATTTAGCGGTTGCACCCATCCGCTTTAATGGGTGTTTCCCGGGGGGACCCATTTAGCGGTTGAGCCCATCCGCTTTAATGGGTGTTTCCCGGGGGGACGCCCTTAGGGGTTGCGCCCATCCGCTTTAATGTGTGTTTCCCGGGGGGACGCCCTTAGGGGTTGCGCCCATCCGCTTTAATGGGTGTTTCCCGGGGGGACGCCCTTAGGGGTTGCGCCCATCCGCTTCAATGGGTGTTTCCCGGGGGGACGCCCTTAGGGGTTGCGCCCATCCGCTTTAATGGGTGTTTCCCGGGGGGACGCCCTTAGGGGTTGCGCCCATCCGCTTCAATGGGTGTTTCCCGGGGGGACGCCCTTAGGGGTTGCGCCCATCCGCTTTAATGGGTGTTTCCCGGGGGGACGCCCTTAGGGGTTGCGCCCATCCGCTTTAATGGGTGTTTCCCGGGGGGACGCCCTTAGGGGTTGCGCCCATCCGCTTTAATGGGTGTTTCCCGGGGGGACGCCCTTAGGGGTTGCGCCCATCCGCTTTAATGGGTGTTTCCCGGGGGGACGCCCTTAGGGGTTGCGCCCATCCGCTTTAATGGGTGTTTCCCGGGGGGACGCCCTTAGGGGTTGCGCCCATCCGCTTTAATGGGTGTTTCCCGGGGGGACGCCCTTAGGGGTTGCGCCCATCCGCTTTAATGGGTGTTTCCCGGGGGGACGCCCTTAGGGGTTGCGCCCATCCTCTTTAATGGGTGTTTCCCGGGGGGACGCCCTTAGGGGTTGCGCCCATCCGCTTTAATGGGTGTTTCCCGGGGGGACGCCCTTAGGGGTTGCGCCCATCCGCTTTAATGGGTGTTTCCCGGGGGGACGCCCTTAGGGGTTGCGCCCATCCGCTTTAATGGGTGTTTCCCGGGGGGACGCCCTTAGGGGTTGCGCCCATCCGCTTTAATGGGTGTTTCCCGGGGGGACGCCCTTAGGGGTTGCGCCCATCCGCTTTAATGGGTGTTTCCCGGGGGGACGCCCTTAGGGGTTGCGCCCATCCGCTTTAATGGGTGTTTCCCGGGGGGACGCCCTTAGGGGTTGCGCCCATCCGCTTTAATGGGTGTTTCCCGGGGGGGCGCCCTTAGGGGTTGCGCCCATCCGCTTTAATGGGTGTTTCCCGGGGGGGCGCCCTTAGGGGTTGCGCCCATCCGCTTTAATGGGTGTTTCCCGGGGGGACGCCCTTAGGGGTTGCGCCCATCCGCTTTAATGGGTGTTTCCCGGGGGGACGCCCTTAGGGGTTGCGCCCATCCGCTTTAATGGGTGTTTCCCGGGGGGACGCCCTTAGGGGTTGCGCCCATCCGCTTTAATGGGTGTTTCCCGGGGGGACGCCCTTAGGGGTTGCGCCCATCCGCTTTAATGGGTGTTTCCCGGGGGGACGCCCTTAGGGGTTGCGCCCATCCGCTTTAATGGGTGTTTCCCGGGGGGACGCCCTTAGGGATTGCGCCCATCCGCTTTAATGGGTGTTTCCCGGGGGGACGCCCTTAGGGGTTGCGCCCATCCGCTTTAATGGTTGTTTCCCGGGGGGACGCCCTTAGGGGTTGCGCCCATCAGCTTTAATGGGTGTTTCCCGGGGGGACGCCCTTAGGGGTTGCGCCCATCCGCTTTAATGGGTTTTTCCCGGGGGGCGCCCTTAGGGGTTGCGCCCATCCGCTTTAATGGGTGTTTCCCGGGGGGACCCATTTAGGGGTTGCGCCCATCCGCTTTAATGGGTGTTTCCCGGGGGGACGCCCTTAGGGGTTGCGCCCATCCGCTTTAATGGGTGTTTCCCGGGGGGACGCCCTTAGGGGTTGCGCCCATCCGCTTTAATGGGTGTTTCCCGGGGGGACGCCCTTAGGGGTTGCGCCCATCCGCTTTAATGGGTGTTTCCCGGGGGGGACGCCCTTAGGGGTTGCGCCCATCCGCTTTAATGGGTGTTTCCCGGGGGGACGCCCTTAGGGGTTGCGCCCATCCGCTTTAATGGGTGTTTCCCGGGGGGCGCCCTTAGGGGTTGCGCCCATCCGCTTTAATGGGTGTTTCCCGGGGGGACGCCCTTAGGGGTTGCGCCCATCCGCTTTAATGGGTGTTTCCCGGGGGGACGCTCTTAGGGTTTGCGCCCATCCGCTTTAATGGGTGTTTCCCGGGGGGACGCCCTTAGGGGTTGCGCCCATCCGCTTTAATGGGTGTTTCCCGGGGGGACGCCCTTAGGGGTTGCGCCCATCCGCTTTATTGGGTTTTTCCCGGGGGGGCGCCCTTAGGGGTTGCGCCCATCCGCTTTAATGGGTGTTTCCCGGGGGGACGCCCTTAGGGATTGCGCCCATCCGCTTTAATGGGTGTTTCCCGGGGGACCCATTTAGCGGTTGCGCCCATCCGCTTTAATGGGTGTTTCCCGGGGGGACCCATTTAGCGGTTGAGCCCATCCGCTTTAATGGGTGTTTCCCGGGGGGACGCCCTTAGGGGTTGCGCCCATCCGCTTTAATGGGTGTTTCCCGGGGGGACGCCCTTAGGGGTTGCGCCCATCCGCTTTAATGGGTGTTTCCCGGGGGGACGCCCTTAGGGGTTGCGCCCATCCGCTTTAATGGGTGTTTCCCGGGGGGACGCCCTTAGGGGTTGCGCCCATCCGCTTTAATGGGTGTTTCCCGGGGGGACGCCCTTAGGGGTTGCGCCCATCCGCTTTAATGGGTGTTTCCCGGGGGGACGCCCTTAGGGGTTGCGCCCATCCGCTTTAATGGGTGTTTCCCGGGGGGACGCCCTTAGGGGTTGCGCCCATCCGCTTTAATGGGTGTTTCCCGGGGGGACGCCCTTAGGGGTTGCGCCCATCCGCTTTAATGGGTGTTTCCCGGGGGGACGCCCTTAGGGGTTGCGCCCATCCGCTTTAATGGGTGTTTCCCGGGGGGACGCCCTTAGGGGTTGCGCCCATCCGCTTTAATGGGTGTTTCCCGGGGGGACGCCCTTAGGGGTTGCGCCCATCCGCTTTAATGGGTGTTTCCCGGGGGGACGCCCTTAGGGGTTGCGCCCATCCGCTTTAATGGGTGTTTCCCGGGGGGACGCCCTTAGGGGTTGCGCCCATCCGCTTTAATGGGTTTTTCCCGGGGGGCGCCCTTAGGGGTTGCGCCCATCCGCTTTAATGGGTGTTTCCCGGGGGGACCCATTTAGGGGTTGCGCCCATCCGCTTTAATGGGTGTTTCCCGGGGGGACGCCCTTAGGGGTTGCGCCCATCCGCTTTAATGGGTGTTTCCCGGGGGGACGCCCTTAGGGGTTGCGCCCATCCGCTTTAATGGGTGTTTCCCGGGGGGACGCCCTTAGGGGTTGCGCCCATCCGCTTTAATGGGTGTTTCCCGGGGGGGACGCCCTTAGGGGTTGCGCCCATCCGCTTTAATGGGTGTTTCCCGGGGGGACGCCCTTAGGGGTTGCGCCCATCCGCTTTAATGGGTGTTTCCCGGGGGGCGCCCTTAGGGGTTGCGCCCATCCGCTTTAATGGGTGTTTCCCGGGGGGACGCCCTTAGGGGTTGCGCCCATCCGCTTTAATGGGTGTTTCCCGGGGGGACGCTCTTAGGGTTTGCGCCCATCCGCTTTAATGGGTGTTTCCCGGGGGGACGCCCTTAGGGGTTGCGCCCATCCGCTTTAATGGGTGTTTCCCGGGGGGACGCCCTTAGGGGTTGCGCCCATCCGCTTTATTGGGTTTTTCCCGGGGGGGCGCCCTTAGGGGTTGCGCCCATCCGCTTTAATGGGTGTTTCCCGGGGGGACGCCCTTAGGGATTGCGCCCATCCGCTTTAATGGGTGTTTCCCGGGGGACCCATTTAGCGGTTGCGCCCATCCGCTTTAATGGGTGTTTCCCGGGGGGACCCATTTAGCGGTTGAGCCCATCCGCTTTAATGGGTGTTTCCCGGGGGGACGCCCTTAGGGGTTGCGCCCATCCGCTTTAATGGGTGTTTCCCGGGGGGACGCCCTTAGGGGTTGCGCCCATCCGCTTTAATGGGTGTTTCCCGGGGGGACGCCCTTAGGGGTTGCGCCCATCCGCTTTAATGGGTGTTTCCCGGGGGGACGCCCTTAGGGGTTGCGCCCATCCGCTTTAATGGGTGTTTCCCGGGGGGACGCCCTTAGGGGTTGCGCCCATCCGCTTTAATGGGTGTTTCCCGGGGGGACGCCCTTAGGGGTTGCGCCCATCCGCTTTAATGGGTGTTTCCCGGGGGGACGCCCTTAGGGGTTGCGCCCATCCGCTTTAATGGGTGTTTCCCGGGGGGACGCCCTTAGGGGTTGCGCCCATCCGCTTTAATGGGTGTTTCCCGGGGGGACGCCCTTAGGGGTTGCGCCCATCCGCTTTAATGGGTGTTTCCCGGGGGGACGCCCTTAGGGGTTGCGCCCATCCGCTTTAATGGGTGTTTCCCGGGGGGACGCCCTTAGGGGTTGCGCCCATCCGCTTTAATGGGTGTTTCCCGGGGGGACGCCCTTAGGGGTTGCGCCCATCCGCTTTAATGGGTGTTTCCCGGGGGGACGCCCTTAGGGGTTGCGCCCATCCGCTTTAATCGGTTTTTCCCGGGGGGACGCCCTTAGGGGTTGCGCCCATCCGATTTAATGGGTGTTTCCCGGGGGGGCGCCCTTAGGGGTTGCGCCCATCCGCTTTAATGGGTGTTTCCCGGGGGGACCCATTTAGCGGTTGCACCCATCCGCTTTAATGGGTGTTTCCCGGGGGGACGCCCTTAGGGGTTGCGCCCATCCGCTTTAATGGGTGTTTCCCGGGGGGACCCATTTAGGGGTTGCGCCCATCCGCTTTAATGGGTGTTTCCCGGGGGGACCCATTTAGGGGTTGCGCCCATCCGCTTTAATGGGTGTTTCCCGGGGGACCCATTTAGGTGTTGCGCCCATCCGCTTTAATGGGTGTTTCCCGGGGGGACCCATTTAGCGGTTGCGCCCATCCGCTTTAATGGGTGTTTCCCGGGGGGACGCCCTTAGGGGTTGCGCCCATCCGCTTTAATGGGTGTTTCCCGGGGGGACGCCCTTAGGGGTTGCGCCCATCCGCTTTAATGGGTGTTTCCCGGGGGGACGCCCTTAGGGGTTGCGCCCATCCGCTTTAATGGGTGTTTCCCGGGGGGACGCCCTTAGGGGTTGCGCCCATCCGCTTTAATGGGTGTTTCCCGGGGGGACGCCCTTAGGGGTTGCGCCCATCCGCTTTAATGGGTGTTTCCCGGGGGGACGCCCTTAGGGGTTGCGCCCATCCACTTTAATGGGTGTTTCCCGGGGGGACGCCCTTAGGGGTTGCGCCCATCCGCTTTAATGGGTGTTTCCCGGGGGGACGCCCTTAGGGGTTGCGCCCATCTGCTTTAATGGGTGTTTCCCGGGGGGACGCCCTTAGGGGTTGCGCCCATCCGCTTTAATGGGTGTTTCCCGGGGGGACGCCCTTAGGGGTTGCGCCCATCCGCTTTAATGGGTGTTTCCCGGGGGGACGCCCCTAGGGGTTGCGCCCATCCGCTTTAATGGGTGTTTCCCGGGGGGACGCCCTTAGGGGTTGCGCCCATCCGCTTTAATGGGTGTTTCCCGGGGGGACGCCCTTAGGGGTTGCGCCCATCCGCTTTAATGGGTGTTTCCCGGGGGGACGCCCTTAGGGGTTGCGCCCATCCGCTTTATTGGGTTTTTCCCGGGGGGGCGCCCTTAGGGGTTGCGCCCATCCGCTTTAATGGGTGTTTCCCGGGGGACCCATTTAGGGGTTGCGCCCATCCGCTTTAATGGGTGTTTCCCGGGGGACCCATTTAGGGGTTGCGCCCATCCGCTTTAATGGGTGTTTCCCGGGGGGACGCCCTTAGGGGTTGCGCCCATCCGCTTTAATGGGTGTTTCCCGGGGGGACGCCCTTAGGGGTTGCGCCCATCCGCTTTAATGGGTGTTTCCCGGGGGGACGCCCTTAGGGGTTGCGCCCATCCGCTTTAATGGGTGTTTCCCGGGGGGACGCCCTTAGGGATTGCGCCCATCCACTTTAATGGGTGTTTCCCGGGGGGACGCCCTTAGGGGTTGCGCCCATCCGCTTTAATGGGTGTTTCCCGGGGGGACGCCCTTAGGGGTTGCGCCCATCCGCTTTAATGGGTTTTTCCCGGGGGGCGCCCTTAGGGGTTGCGCCCATCCGCTTTAATGGGTGTTTCCCGGGGGGACGCCCTTAGGGGTTGCGCCCATCCGCTTTAATGGGTGTTTCCCGGGGGGACGCCCTTAGGGGTTGCGCCCATCCGCTTTAATGGGTGTTTCCCGGGGGGACCCATTTAGGGGTTGCGCCCATCCGCTTTAATGGGTGTTTCCCGGGGGGACGCCCTTAGGGGTTGCGCCCATCCGCTTTAATGGGTGTTTCCCGGGGGGACGCCCTTAGGGGTTGCGCCCATCCGCTTTAATGGGTGTTTCCCGGGGGGACGCCCTTAGGGGTTGCGCCCATCCGCTTTAATGGGTGTTTCCCGGGGGGACGCCCTTAGGGGTTGCGCCCATCCGCTTTAATGGGTGTTTCCCGGGGGGACGCCCTTAGGGGTTGCGCCCATCCGCTTTAATGGGTGTTTCCCGGGGGGACGCCCTTAGGGGTTGCGCCCATCCGCTTTAATGGGTGTTTCCCGGGGGGACGCCCTTAGGGGTTGCGCCCATCCGCTTTAATGGGTGTTTCCCGGGGGGACGCCCTTAGGGGTTGCGCCCATCCGCTTTAATGGTTTTTTCCCGGGGGGCGCCCTTAGGGGTTGCGCCCATCCGCTTTAATGGGTGTTTCCCGGGGGGACGCCCTTAGGGGTTGCGCCCATCCGCTTTAATGGGTGTTTCCCGGGGGGACGCCCTTAGGGGTTGCGCCCATCCGCTTTAATCGGTTTTTCCCGGGGGGACGCCCTTAGGGGTTGCGCCCATCCGCTTTAATGGGTGTTTCCCGGGGGGGCGCCCTTAGGGGTTGCGCCCATCCGCTTTAATGGGTGTTTCCCGGGGGGACCCATTTAGCGGTTGCACCCATCCGCTTTAATGGGTGTTTCCCGGGGGGACGCCCTTAGGGGTTGCGCCCATCCGCTTTAATGGGTGTTTCCCGGGGGGACCCATTTAGGGGTTGCGCCCATCCGCTTTAATGGGTGTTTCCCGGGGGGACCCATTTAGGGGTTGCGCCCATCCGCTTTAATGGGTGTTTCCCGGGGGACCCATTTAGGTGTTGCGCCCATCCGCTTTAATGGGTGTTTCCCGGGGGGACCCATTTAGCGGTTGCGCCCATCCGCTTTAATGGGTGTTTCCCGGGGGGACGCCCTTAGGGGTTGCGCCCATCCGCTTTAATGGGTGTTTCCCGGGGGGACGCCCTTAGGGGTTGCGCCCATCCGCTTTAATGGGTGTTTCCCGGGGGGACGCCCTTAGGGGTTGCGCCCATCCGCTTTAATGGGTGTTTCCCGGGGGGACGCCCTTAGGGGTTGCGCCCATCCGCTTTAATGGGTGTTTCCCGGGGGGACGCCCTTAGGGGTTGCGCCCATCCGCTTTAATGGGTGTTTCCCGGGGGGACGCCCTTAGGGGTTGCGCCCATCCACTTTAATGGGTGTTTCCCGGGGGGACGCCCTTAGGGGTTGCGCCCATCCGCTTTAATGGGTGTTTCCCGGGGGGACGCCCTTAGGGGTTGCGCCCATCTGCTTTAATGGGTGTTTCCCGGGGGGACGCCCTTAGGGGTTGCGCCCATCCGCTTTAATGGGTGTTTCCCGGGGGGATGCCCTTAGGGGTTGCGCCCATCCGCTTTAATGGGTGTTTCCCGGGGGGACGCCCCTAGGGGTTGCGCCCATCCGCTTTAATGGGTGTTTCCCGGGGGGACGCCCTTAGGGGTTGCGCCCATCCGCTTTAATGGGTGTTTCCCGGGGGGACGCCCTTAGGGGTTGCGCCCATCCGCTTTAATGGGTGTTTCCCGGGGGGACGCCCTTAGGGGTTGCGCCCATCCGCTTTATTGGGTTTTTCCCGGGGGGGCGCCCTTAGGGGTTGCGCCCATCCGCTTTAATGGGTGTTTCCCGGGGGACCCATTTAGGGGTTGCGCCCATCCGCTTTAATGGGTGTTTCCCGGGGGACCCATTTAGGGGTTGCGCCCATCCGCTTTAATGGGTGTTTCCCGGGGGGACGCCCTTAGGGGTTGCGCCCATCCGCTTTAATGGGTGTTTCCCGGGGGGACGCCCTTAGGGGTTGCGCCCATCCGCTTTAATGGGTGTTTCCCGGGGGGACGCCCTTAGGGGTTGCGCCCATCCGCTTTAATGGGTGTTTCCCGGGGGGACGCCCTTAGGGATTGCGCCCATCCGCTTTAATGGGTGTTTCCTGGGGGGACGCCCTTAGGGGTTGCGCCCATCCGCTTTAATGGGTGTTTCCCGGGGGGACGCCCTTAGGGGTTGCGCCCATCAGCTTTAATGGGTGTTTCCCGGGGGGACGCCCTTAGGGGTTGCGCCCATCCGCTTTAATGGGTTTTTCACAGGGGGCGCCCTTAGGGGTTAAGCCCATCCGCTTTAATGGGTGTTTCCCGGGGGGACGCCCTTAGGGGTTGCGCCCATCCGCTTTAATGGGTGTTTCCCGGGGGGACGCCCTTAGGGGTTGCGCCCATCCGCTTTAATGGGTGTTTCCCGGGGGGACCCATTTAGGGGTTGCGCCCATCCGCTTTAATGGGTGTTTCCCGGGGGGACGCCCTTAGGGGTTGCGCCCATCCGCTTTAATGGGTGTTTCCCGGGGGGACGCCCTTAGGGGTTGCGCCCATCCGCTTTAATGGGTGTTTCCCGGGGGGACGCCCTTAGGGGTTGCGCCCATGCGCTTTAATGGGTGTTTCCCGGGGGGACGCCCTTAGGGGTTGCGCCCATCCGCTTTAATGGGTGTTTCCCGGGGGGACGCCCTTAGGGGTTGCGCCCATCCGCTTTAATGGGTGTTTCCCGGGGGGACGCCCTTAGGGGTTGCGCCCATCCGCTTTAATGGGTGTTTCCCGGGGGGACGCCCTTAGGGGTTGCGCCCATCCGCTTTAATGGGTGTTTCCCGGGGGGACGCCCTTAGGGGTTGCGCCCATCCGCTTTAATGGGTGTTTCCCGGGGGGACGCCCTTAGGGGTTGCGCCCATCCGCTTTAATGGGTGTTTCCCGGGGGGACGCCCTTAGGGGTTGCGCCCATCCGCTTTAATGGGTGTTTCCCGGGGGGACGCCCTTAGGGGTTGCGCCCATCCGCTTTAATGGGTGTTTCCCGGGGGGACGCCCTTAGGGGTTGCGCCCATCCGCTTTAATGGGTGTTTCCCGGGGGGACGCCCTTAGGGGTTGCGCCCATCCGCTTTAATGGGTGTTTCCCGGGGGGACGCCCTTAGGGGTTGCGCCCATCCGCTTTAATGGGTGTTTCCCGGGGGGACGCCCTTAGGGGTTGCGCCCATCCGCTTTAATGGTTTTTTCCCGGGGGGCGCCCTTAGGGGTTGCGCCCATCCGCTTTAATGGGTGTTTCCCGGGGGGACGCCCTTAGGGGTTGCGCCCATCCGCTTTAATGGGTGTTTCCCGGGGGGACGCCCTTAGGGGTTGCGCCCATCCGCTTTAATCGGTTTTTCCCGGGGGGACGCCCTTAGGGGTTGCGCCCATCCGCTTTAATGGGTGTTTCCCGGGGGGGCGCCCTTAGGGGTTGCGCCCATCCGCTTTAATGGGTGTTTCCCGGGGGGCGCCCTTAGGGGTTGCGCCCATCCGCTTTAATGGGTGTTTCCCGGGGGGACGCCCTTAGGGGTTGCGCCCATCCGCTTTAATGGGTGTTTCCCGGGGGGACGCCCTTAGGGGTTGCGCCCATCCGCTTTAATGGGTGTTTCCCGGGGGGACGCCCTTAGGGGTTGCGCCCATCCGCTTTAATGGGTGTTTCCCGGGGGGACGCCCTTAGGGGTTGCGCCCATCCGCTTTAATGGGTGTTTCCCGGGGGGACGCCCTTAGGGGTTGCGCCCATCCGCTTTAATGGGTGTTTCCCGGGGGGACGCCCTTAGGGGTTGCGCCCATCCGCTTTAATGGGTGTTTCCCGGGGGGACGCCCTTAGGGGTTGCGCCCATCCGCTTTAATGGTTTTTTCCCGGGGGGCGCCCTTAGGGGTTGCGCCCATCCGCTTTAATGGGTGTTTCCCGGGGGGACGCCCTTAGGGGTTGCGCCCATCCGCTTTAATGGGTGTTTCCCGGGGGGACGCCCTTAGGGGTTGCGCCCATCCGCTTTAATCGGTTTTTCCCGGGGGGACGCCCTTAGGGGTTGCGCCCATCCGCTTTAATGGGTGTTTCCCGGGGGGGCGCCCTTAGGGGTTGCGCCCATCCGCTTTAATGGGTGTTTCCCGGGGGGAACCATTTAGCGGTTGCACCCATCCGCTTTAATGGGTGTTTCCCGGGGGGACGCCCTTAGGGGTTGCGCCCATCCGCTTTAATGGGTGTTTCCCGGGGGGACCCATTTAGGGGTTGCGCCCATCCGCTTTAATGGGTGTTTCCCGGGGGGACCCATTTAGGGGTTGCGCCCATCCGCTTTAATGGGTGTTTCCCAGGGGACCCATTTAGGTGTTGCGCCCATCCGCTTTAATGGGTGTTTCCCGGGGGGACCCATTTAGCGGTTGCGCCCATCCGCTTTAATGGGTGTTTCCCGGGGGGACGCCCTTAGGGGTTGCGCCCATCCGCTTTAATGGGTGTTTCCCGGGGGGACGCCCTTAGGGGTTGCGCCCATCCGCTTTAATGGGTGTTTCCCGGGGGGACGCCCTTAAGGGTTGCGCCCATCCGCTTTAATGGGTGTTTCCCGGGGGGACGCCCTTAGGGGTTGCGCCCATCCACTTTAATGGGTGTTTCCCGGGGGGACGCCCTTAGGGGTTGCGCCCATCCGCTTTAATGGGTGTTTCCCGGGGGGACGCCCTTAGGGGTTGCGCCCATCCGCTTTAATGGGTGTTTCCCGGGGGGACGCCCTTAGGGGTTGCGCCCATCCACTTTAATGGGTGTTTCCCGGGGGGACGCCCTTAGGGGTTGCGCCCATCCGCTTTAATGGGTGTTTCCCGGGGGGACGCCCTTAGGGGTTGCGCCCATCTGCTTTAATGGGTGTTTCCTGGGGGGACGCCCTTAGGGGTTGCGCCCATCCGCTTTAATGGGTGTTTCCCGGGGGGACGCCCTTAGGGGTTGCGCCCATCCGCTTTAATGGGTGTTTCCCGGGGGGACGCCCCTAGGGGTTGCGCCCATCCGCTTTAATGGGTGTTTCCCGGGGGGACACCCTTAGGGGTTGCGCCCATCCGCTTTAATGGGTGTTTCCCGGGGGGACGCCCTTAGGGGTTGCGCCCATCCGCTTTAATGGGTGTTTCCCGGGGGGACGCCCTTAGGGGTTGCGCCCATCCGCTTTATTGGGTTTTTCCCGGGGGGGCGCCCTTAGGGGTTGCGCCCATCCGCTTTAATGGGTGTTTCCCGGGGGACCCATTTAGGGGTTGCGCCCATCCGCTTTAATGGGTGTTTCCCGGGGGACCCATTTAGGGGTTGCGCCCATCCGCTTTAATGGGTGTTTCCCGGGGGGACGCCCTTAGGGGTTGCGCCCACCCGCTTTAATGGGTGTTTCCCGGGGGGACGCCCTTAGGGGTTGCGCCCATCCGCTTTAATGGGTGTTTCCCGGGGGGACCCATTTAGGGGTTGCGCCCATCCGCTTTAATGGGTGTTTCCCGGGGGGACGCCCTTAGGGGTTGCGCCCCTCCGCTTTAATGGGTGTTTCCCGGGGGGACGCCCTTAGGGGTTGCGCCCATCCGCTTTAATGGGTGTTTCCCGGGGGACGCCCTTAGGGGTTGCGCCCATCCGCTTTAATGGGTGTTTCCCGGGGGACCCATTTAGGGGTTGCGCCCATCCGCTTTAATGGGTGTTTCCCGGGGGGACGCCCTTAGGGGTTGCGCCCATCCGCTTTAATGGGTGTTTCCCGGGGGGACGCCCTTAGGGGTTGCGCCCATCCGCTTTAATGGGTGTTTCCCGGGGGGACGCCCTTAGGGGTTGCGCCCATCCGCTTTAATGGGTGTTTCCCGGGGGGACGCCCTTAGGGGTTGCGCATATCCGCTTTAATGGGTGTTTCCCGGGGGGACGCCCTTAGGGGTTGCACCCATCGGCTTTAATGGGTGTTTCCCGGGGGGACGCCCTTAGGGGTTGCGCCCATCCGCTTTAATGGGTGTTTCCCAGGGGGACGCCCTTAGGGGTTGCGCCCATCCGCTTTAATGGGTGTTTCCCGGGGGGACGCCCTTAGGGGTTGCGCCCATCCGCTTTATTGGGTTTTTCCCGGGGGGGCGCCCTTAGGGGTTGCGCCCATCCGCTTTAATGGGTGTTTCCCGGGGGGACCCATTTAGGGGTTGCGCCCATCCGCTTTAATGGGTGTTTCCCGGGGGGACGCCCTTAGGGGTTGCGCCCATCCGCTTTAATGGGTGTTTCCCGGGGGGACGCCCTTAGGGGTTGCGCCCATCCGCTTTAATGGGTGTTTCCCGGGGGGACGCCCTTAGGGGTTGCGCCCATCCGCTCTAATGGGTGTTTCCCGGGGGGACGCCCTTAGGGGTTGCGCCCATCCGCTTTAATGGGTGTTTCCCGGGGGGACGCCCTTAGGGGTTGCGCCCATCCGCTTTAATGGGTGTTTCCCGGGGGGACGCCCTTAGGGGTTGCGCCCATCCGCTTTAATGGGTGTTTCCCGGGGGGACGCCCTTAGGGGTTGCGCCCATCCGCTTTAATGGGTGTTTCCCGGGGGGACGCCCTTAGGGGTTGCGCCCATCCGCTTTAATGGGTGTTTCCCGGGGGGACGCCCTTAGGGGTTGCGCCCATCCGCTTTAATGGGTGTTTCCCGGGGGGACGCCCTTAGGGGTTGCGCCCATCCGCTTTAATGGGTGTTTCCCGGGGGGACGCCCTTAGGGGTTGCGCCCATCCGCTTTAATGGGTGTTTCCCGGGGGGACGCCCTTAGGGGTTGCGCCCATCCGCTTTAATGGGTGTTTCCCGGGGGGACGCCCTTAGGGGTTGCGCCCATCCGCTTTAATGGGTGTTTCCCGGGGGGACGCCCTTAGGGGTTGCGCCCATCCGCTTTAATGGGTGTTTCCCGGGGGGACGCCCTTAGGGGTTGCGCCCATCCGCTTTAATGG
>NW_026513645.1:0-36304 GCF_027244095.1 Hemicordylus capensis | reverse complement strand
ATGGATGTTACCCGGGGGGATGCCCTTTTGGGTGGCTCCCATTGGCTTGCATGGATGTTACCCGGGGGGATGCCCTTTTGGGTGGCTCCCATTGGCTTGCATGGATGTTACCCGGGGGGATGCCCTTTTGGGTGGCTCCCATTGGCTTGCATGGATGTTACCCGGGGGGATGCCCCTTTTGGGTGGCTCCCATTGGCTTGCATGGATGTTACCCGGGGGGATGCCCTTTTGGGGTGGCTCCCATTGGCTTGCATGGATGTTACCCGGGGGGATGCCCTTTTGGGTGGCTCCCATTGGCTTGCATGGATGTTACCCGGGGGGATGCCCTTTTGGGTGGCTCCCATTGGCTTGCATGGATGTTACCCGGGGGATGCCCTTTTGGGTGGCTCCCATTGGCTTGCATGGATGTTACCCCGGGGGGATGCCCTTTTGGGTGGCTCCCATTGGCTTGCATGGATGTTACCCGGGGGGATGCCCTTTTGGGTGGCTCCCATTGGCTTGCATGGATGTACCCCGGGGGGATGCCCTTTTGGGTGGCTCCCATTGGCTTGCATGGATGTTACCCGGGGGGATGCCCTTTTGGGTGGCTCCCATTGGCTTGCATGGATGTTACCCGGGGGGATGCCCTTTTGGGTGGCTCCCATTGGCTTGCATGGATGTTACCCGGGGGGATGCCCTTTTGGGTGGCTCCCATTGGCTTGCATGGATGTTACCCGGGGGGATGCCCTTTTGGGTGGCTCCCATTGGCTTGCATGGATGTTACCCGGGGGGATGCCCTTTTGGGTGGCTCCCATTGGCTTGCATGGATGTTACCCGGGGGGATGCCCTTTTGGGTGGCTCCCATTGGCTTGCATGGATGTTACCCGGGGGGATGCCCTTTTGGGTGGCTCCCATTGGCTTGCATGGATGTTACCCGGGGGGATGCCCTTTTGGGTGGCTCCCATTGGCTTGCATGGATGTTACCCGGGGGGATGCCCTTTTGGGTGGCTCCCATTGGCTTGCATGGATGTTACCCGGGGGGATGCCCTTTTGGGTGGCTCCCATTGGCTTGCATGGATGTTACCCGGGGGGATGCCCTTTTGGGTGGCTCCCATTGGCTTGCATGGATGTTACCCGGGGGGATGCCCTTTTGGGTGGCTCCCATTGGCTTGCATGGATGTTACCCGGGGGGATGCCCTTTTGGGTGGCTCCCATTGGCTTGCATGGATGTTACCCGGGGGGATGCCCTTTTGGGTGGCTCCCATTGGCTTGCATGGATGTTACCCGGGGGGATGCCCTTTTGGGTGGCTCCCATTGGCTTGCATGGATGTTACCCGGGGGGATGCCCTTTTGGGTGGCTCCCATTGGCTTGCATGGATGTTACCCGGGGGGATGCCCTTTTGGGTGGCTCCCATTGGCTTGCATGGATGTTACCCGGGGGGATGCCCTTTTGGGTGGCTCCCATTGGCTTGCATGGATGTTACCCGGGGGGATGCCCTTTTGGGTGGCTCCCATTGGCTTGCATGGATGTTACCCGGGGGGATGCCCTTTTGGGTGGCTCCCATTGGCTTGCATGGATGTTACCCGGGGGGATGCCCTTTTGGGTGGCTCCCATTGGCTTGCATGGATGTTACCCGGGGGGATGCCCTTTTGGGTGGCTCCCATTGGCTTGCATGGATGTTACCCGGGGGGATGCCCTTTTGGGTGGCTCCCATTGGCTTGCATGGATGTTACCCGGGGGGATGCCCTTTTGGGTGGCTCCCATTGGCTTGCATGGATGTTACCCGGGGGGATGCCCTTTTGGGTGGCTCCCATTGGCTTGCATGGATGTTACCCGGGGGGATGCCCTTTTGGGTGGCTCCCATTGGCTTGCATGGATGTTACCCGGGGGGATGCCCTTTTGGGTGGCTCCCATTGGCTTGCATGGATGTTACCCGGGGGGATGCCCTTTTGGGTGGCTCCCATTGGCTTGCATGGATGTTACCCGGGGGGATGCCCTTTTGGGTGGCTCCCATTGGCTTGCATGGATGTTACCCGGGGGGATGCCCTTTTGGGTGGCTCCCATTGGCTTGCATGGATGTTACCCGGGGGGATGCCCTTTTGGGTGGCTCCCATTGGCTTGCATGGATGTTACCCGGGGGGATGCCCTTTTGGGTGGCTCCCATTGGCTTGCATGGATGTTACCCGGGGGGATGCCCTTTTGGGTGGCTCCCATTGGCTTGCATGGATGTTACCCGGGGGGATGCCCTTTTGGGTGGCTCCCATTGGCTTGCATGGATGTTACCCGGGGGGATGCCCTTTTGGGTGGCTCCCATTGGCTTGCATGGATGTTACCCGGGGGGATGCCCTTTTGGGTGGCTCCCATTGGCTTGCATGGATGTTACCCGGGGGGATGCCCTTTTGGGTGGCTCCCATTGGCTTGCATGGATGTTACCCGGGGGGATGCCCTTTTGGGTGGCTCCCATTGGCTTGCATGGATGTTACCCGGGGGGATGCCCTTTTGGGTGGCTCCCATTGGCTTGCATGGATGTTACCCGGGGGGATGCCCTTTTGGGTGGCTCCCATTGGCTTGCATGGATGTTACCCGGGGGGATGCCCTTTTGGGTGGCTCCCATTGGCTTGCATGGATGTTACCCGGGGGGATGCCCTTTTGGGTGGCTCCCATTGGCTTGCATGGATGTTACCCGGGGGGATGCCCTTTTGGGTGGCTCCCATTGGCTTGCATGGATGTTACCCGGGGGGATGCCCTTTTGGGTGGCTCCCATTGGCTTGCATGGATGTTACCCGGGGGGATGCCCTTTTGGGTGGCTCCCATTGGCTTGCATGGATGTTACCCGGGGGGATGCCCTTTTGGGTGGCTCCCATTGGCTTGCATGGATGTTACCCGGGGGGATGCCCTTTTGGGTGGCTCCCATTGGCTTGCATGGATGTTACCCGGGGGGATGCCCTTTTGGGTGGCTCCCATTGGCTTGCATGGATGTTACCCGGGGGGATGCCCTTTTGGGTGGCTCCCATTGGCTTGCATGGATGTTACCCGGGGGGATGCCCTTTTGGGTGGCTCCCATTGGCTTGCATGGATGTTACCCGGGGGGATGCCCTTTTGGGTGGCTCCCATTGGCTTGCATGGATGTTACCCGGGGGGATGCCCTTTTGGGTGGCTCCCATTGGCTTGCATGGATGTTACCCGGGGGGATGCCCTTTTGGGTGGCTCCCATTGGCTTGCATGGATGTTACCCGGGGGGATGCCCTTTTGGGTGGCTCCCATTGGCTTGCATGGATGTTACCCGGGGGGATGCCCTTTTGGGTGGCTCCCATTGGCTTGCATGGATGTTACCCGGGGGGATGCCCTTTTGGGTGGCTCCCATTGGCTTGCATGGATGTTACCCGGGGGGATGCCCTTTTGGGTGGCTCCCATTGGCTTGCATGGATGTTACCCGGGGGGATGCCCTTTTGGGTGGCTCCCATTGGCTTGCATGGATGTTACCCGGGGGGATGCCCTTTTGGGTGGCTCCCATTGGCTTGCATGGATGTTACCCGGGGGGATGCCCTTTTGGGTGGCTCCCATTGGCTTGCATGGATGTTACCCGGGGGGATGCCCTTTTGGGTGGCTCCCATTGGCTTGCATGGATGTTACCCGGGGGGATGCCCTTTTGGGTGGCTCCCATTGGCTTGCATGGATGTTACCCGGGGGGATGCCCTTTTGGGTGGCTCCCATTGGCTTGCATGGATGTTACCCGGGGGGATGCCCTTTTGGGTGGCTCCCATTGGCTTGCATGGATGTTACCCGGGGGGATGCCCTTTTGGGTGGCTCCCATTGGCTTGCATGGATGTTACCCGGGGGGATGCCCTTTTGGGTGGCTCCCATTGGCTTGCATGGATGTTACCCGGGGGGATGCCCTTTTGGGTGGCTCCCATTGGCTTGCATGGATGTTACCCGGGGGGATGCCCTTTTGGGTGGCTCCCATTGGCTTGCATGGATGTTACCCGGGGGGATGCCCTTTTGGGTGGCTCCCATTGGCTTGCATGGATGTTACCCGGGGGGATGCCCTTTTGGGTGGCTCCCATTGGCTTGCATGGATGTTACCCGGGGGGATGCCCTTTTGGGTGGCTCCCATTGGCTTGCATGGATGTTACCCGGGGGGATGCCCTTTTGGGTGGCTCCCATTGGCTTGCATGGATGTTACCCGGGGGGATGCCCTTTTGGGTGGCTCCCATTGGCTTGCATGGATGTTACCCGGGGGGATGCCCTTTTGGGTGGCTCCCATTGGCTTGCATGGATGTTACCCGGGGGGATGCCCTTTTGGGTGGCTCCCATTGGCTTGCATGGATGTTACCCGGGGGGATGCCCTTTTGGGTGGCTCCCATTGGCTTGCATGGATGTTACCCGGGGGGATGCCCTTTTGGGTGGCTCCCATTGGCTTGCATGGATGTTACCCGGGGGGATGCCCTTTTGGGTGGCTCCCATTGGCTTGCATGGATGTTACCCGGGGGGATGCCCTTTTGGGTGGCTCCCATTGGCTTGCATGGATGTTACCCGGGGGGATGCCCTTTTGGGTGGCTCCCATTGGCTTGCATGGATGTTACCCGGGGGGATGCCCTTTTGGGTGGCTCCCATTGGCTTGCATGGATGTTACCCGGGGGGATGCCCTTTTGGGTGGCTCCCATTGGCTTGCATGGATGTTACCCGGGGGGATGCCCTTTTGGGTGGCTCCCATTGGCTTGCATGGATGTTACCCGGGGGGATGCCCTTTTGGGTGGCTCCCATTGGCTTGCATGGATGTTACCCGGGGGGATGCCCTTTTGGGTGGCTCCCATTGGCTTGCATGGATGTTACCCGGGGGGATGCCCTTTTGGGTGGCTCCCATTGGCTTGCATGGATGTTACCCGGGGGGATGCCCTTTTGGGTGGCTCCCATTGGCTTGCATGGATGTTACCCGGGGGGATGCCCTTTTGGGTGGCTCCCATTGGCTTGCATGGATGTTACCCGGGGGGATGCCCTTTTGGGTGGCTCCCATTGGCTTGCATGGATGTTACCCGGGGGGATGCCCTTTTGGGTGGCTCCCATTGGCTTGCATGGATGTTACCCGGGGGGATGCCCTTTTGGGTGGCTCCCATTGGCTTGCATGGATGTTACCCGGGGGGATGCCCTTTTGGGTGGCTCCCATTGGCTTGCATGGATGTTACCCGGGGGGATGCCCTTTTGGGTGGCTCCCATTGGCTTGCATGGATGTTACCCGGGGGGATGCCCTTTTGGGTGGCTCCCATTGGCTTGCATGGATGTTACCCGGGGGGATGCCCTTTTGGGTGGCTCCCATTGGCTTGCATGGATGTTACCCGGGGGGATGCCCTTTTGGGTGGCTCCCATTGGCTTGCATGGATGTTACCCGGGGGGATGCCCTTTTGGGTGGCTCCCATTGGCTTGCATGGATGTTACCCGGGGGGATGCCCTTTTGGGTGGCTCCCATTGGCTTGCATGGATGTTACCCGGGGGGATGCCCTTTTGGGTGGCTCCCATTGGCTTGCATGGATGTTACCCGGGGGGATGCCCTTTTGGGTGGCTCCCATTGGCTTGCATGGATGTTACCCGGGGGGATGCCCTTTTGGGTGGCTCCCATTGGCTTGCATGGATGTTACCCGGGGGGATGCCCTTTTGGGTGGCTCCCATTGGCTTGCATGGATGTTACCCGGGGGGATGCCCTTTTGGGTGGCTCCCATTGGCTTGCATGGATGTTACCCGGGGGGATGCCCTTTTGGGTGGCTCCCATTGGCTTGCATGGATGTTACCCGGGGGGATGCCCTTTTGGGTGGCTCCCATTGGCTTGCATGGATGTTACCCGGGGGGATGCCCTTTTGGGTGGCTCCCATTGGCTTGCATGGATGTTACCCGGGGGGATGCCCTTTTGGGTGGCTCCCATTGGCTTGCATGGATGTTACCCGGGGGGATGCCCTTTTGGGTGGCTCCCATTGGCTTGCATGGATGTTACCCGGGGGGATGCCCTTTTGGGTGGCTCCCATTGGCTTGCATGGATGTTACCCGGGGGGATGCCCTTTTGGGTGGCTCCCATTGGCTTGCATGGATGTTACCCGGGGGGATGCCCTTTTGGGTGGCTCCCATTGGCTTGCATGGATGTTACCCGGGGGGATGCCCTTTTGGGTGGCTCCCATTGGCTTGCATGGATGTTACCCGGGGGGATGCCCTTTTGGGTGGCTCCCATTGGCTTGCATGGATGTTACCCGGGGGGATGCCCTTTTGGGTGGCTCCCATTGGCTTGCATGGATGTTACCCGGGGGGATGCCCTTTTGGGTGGCTCCCATTGGCTTGCATGGATGTTACCCGGGGGGATGCCCTTTTGGGTGGCTCCCATTGGCTTGCATGGATGTTACCCGGGGGGATGCCCTTTTGGGTGGCTCCCATTGGCTTGCATGGATGTTACCCGGGGGGATGCCCTTTTGGGTGGCTCCCATTGGCTTGCATGGATGTTACCCGGGGGGATGCCCTTTTGGGTGGCTCCCATTGGCTTGCATGGATGTTACCCGGGGGGATGCCCTTTTGGGTGGCTCCCATTGGCTTGCATGGATGTTACCCGGGGGGATGCCCTTTTGGGTGGCTCCCATTGGCTTGCATGGATGTTACCCGGGGGGATGCCCTTTTGGGTGGCTCCCATTGGCTTGCATGGATGTTACCCGGGGGGATGCCCTTTTGGGTGGCTCCCATTGGCTTGCATGGATGTTACCCGGGGGGATGCCCTTTTGGGTGGCTCCCATTGGCTTGCATGGATGTTACCCGGGGGGATGCCCTTTTGGGTGGCTCCCATTGGCTTGCATGGATGTTACCCGGGGGGATGCCCTTTTGGGTGGCTCCCATTGGCTTGCATGGATGTTACCCGGGGGGATGCCCTTTTGGGTGGCTCCCATTGGCTTGCATGGATGTTACCCGGGGGGATGCCCTTTTGGGTGGCTCCCATTGGCTTGCATGGATGTTACCCGGGGGGATGCCCTTTTGGGTGGCTCCCATTGGCTTGCATGGATGTTACCCGGGGGGATGCCCTTTTGGGTGGCTCCCATTGGCTTGCATGGATGTTACCCGGGGGGATGCCCTTTTGGGTGGCTCCCATTGGCTTGCATGGATGTTACCCGGGGGGATGCCCTTTTGGGTGGCTCCCATTGGCTTGCATGGATGTTACCCGGGGGGATGCCCTTTTGGGTGGCTCCCATTGGCTTGCATGGATGTTACCCGGGGGGATGCCCTTTTGGGTGGCTCCCATTGGCTTGCATGGATGTTACCCGGGGGGATGCCCTTTTGGGTGGCTCCCATTGGCTTGCATGGATGTTACCCGGGGGGATGCCCTTTTGGGTGGCTCCCATTGGCTTGCATGGATGTTACCCGGGGGGATGCCCTTTTGGGTGGCTCCCATTGGCTTGCATGGATGTTACCCGGGGGGATGCCCTTTTGGGTGGCTCCCATTGGCTTGCATGGATGTTACCCGGGGGGATGCCCTTTTGGGTGGCTCCCATTGGCTTGCATGGATGTTACCCGGGGGGATGCCCTTTTGGGTGGCTCCCATTGGCTTGCATGGATGTTACCCGGGGGGATGCCCTTTTGGGTGGCTCCCATTGGCTTGCATGGATGTTACCCGGGGGGATGCCCTTTTGGGTGGCTCCCATTGGCTTGCATGGATGTTACCCGGGGGGATGCCCTTTTGGGTGGCTCCCATTGGCTTGCATGGATGTTACCCGGGGGGATGCCCTTTTGGGTGGCTCCCATTGGCTTGCATGGATGTTACCCGGGGGGATGCCCTTTTGGGTGGCTCCCATTGGCTTGCATGGATGTTACCCGGGGGGATGCCCTTTTGGGTGGCTCCCATTGGCTTGCATGGATGTTACCCGGGGGGATGCCCTTTTGGGTGGCTCCCATTGGCTTGCATGGATGTTACCCGGGGGGATGCCCTTTTGGGTGGCTCCCATTGGCTTGCATGGATGTTACCCGGGGGGATGCCCTTTTGGGTGGCTCCCATTGGCTTGCATGGATGTTACCCGGGGGGATGCCCTTTTGGGTGGCTCCCATTGGCTTGCATGGATGTTACCCGGGGGGATGCCCTTTTGGGTGGCTCCCATTGGCTTGCATGGATGTTACCCGGGGGGATGCCCTTTTGGGTGGCTCCCATTGGCTTGCATGGATGTTACCCGGGGGGATGCCCTTTTGGGTGGCTCCCATTGGCTTGCATGGATGTTACCCGGGGGGATGCCCTTTTGGGTGGCTCCCATTGGCTTGCATGGATGTTACCCGGGGGGATGCCCTTTTGGGTGGCTCCCATTGGCTTGCATGGATGTTACCCGGGGGGATGCCCTTTTGGGTGGCTCCCATTGGCTTGCATGGATGTTACCCGGGGGGATGCCCTTTTGGGTGGCTCCCATTGGCTTGCATGGATGTTACCCGGGGGGATGCCCTTTTGGGTGGCTCCCATTGGCTTGCATGGATGTTACCCGGGGGGATGCCCTTTTGGGTGGCTCCCATTGGCTTGCATGGATGTTACCCGGGGGGATGCCCTTTTGGGTGGCTCCCATTGGCTTGCATGGATGTTACCCGGGGGGATGCCCTTTTGGGTGGCTCCCATTGGCTTGCATGGATGTTACCCGGGGGGATGCCCTTTTGGGTGGCTCCCATTGGCTTGCATGGATGTTACCCGGGGGGATGCCCTTTTGGGTGGCTCCCATTGGCTTGCATGGATGTTACCCGGGGGGATGCCCTTTTGGGTGGCTCCCATTGGCTTGCATGGATGTTACCCGGGGGGATGCCCTTTTGGGTGGCTCCCATTGGCTTGCATGGATGTTACCCGGGGGGATGCCCTTTTGGGTGGCTCCCATTGGCTTGCATGGATGTTACCCGGGGGGATGCCCTTTTGGGTGGCTCCCATTGGCTTGCATGGATGTTACCCGGGGGGATGCCCTTTTGGGTGGCTCCCATTGGCTTGCATGGATGTTACCCGGGGGGATGCCCTTTTGGGTGGCTCCCATTGGCTTGCATGGATGTTACCCGGGGGGATGCCCTTTTGGGTGGCTCCCATTGGCTTGCATGGATGTTACCCGGGGGGATGCCCTTTTGGGTGGCTCCCATTGGCTTGCATGGATGTTACCCGGGGGGATGCCCTTTTGGGTGGCTCCCATTGGCTTGCATGGATGTTACCCGGGGGGATGCCCTTTTGGGTGGCTCCCATTGGCTTGCATGGATGTTACCCGGGGGGATGCCCTTTTGGGTGGCTCCCATTGGCTTGCATGGATGTTACCCGGGGGGATGCCCTTTTGGGTGGCTCCCATTGGCTTGCATGGATGTTACCCGGGGGGATGCCCTTTTGGGTGGCTCCCATTGGCTTGCATGGATGTTACCCGGGGGGATGCCCTTTTGGGTGGCTCCCATTGGCTTGCATGGATGTTACCCGGGGGGATGCCCTTTTGGGTGGCTCCCATTGGCTTGCATGGATGTTACCCGGGGGGATGCCCTTTTGGGTGGCTCCCATTGGCTTGCATGGATGTTACCCGGGGGGATGCCCTTTTGGGTGGCTCCCATTGGCTTGCATGGATGTTACCCGGGGGGATGCCCTTTTGGGTGGCTCCCATTGGCTTGCATGGATGTTACCCGGGGGGATGCCCTTTTGGGTGGCTCCCATTGGCTTGCATGGATGTTACCCGGGGGGATGCCCTTTTGGGTGGCTCCCATTGGCTTGCATGGATGTTACCCGGGGGGATGCCCTTTTGGGTGGCTCCCATTGGCTTGCATGGATGTTACCCGGGGGGATGCCCTTTTGGGTGGCTCCCATTGGCTTGCATGGATGTTACCCGGGGGGATGCCCTTTTGGGTGGCTCCCATTGGCTTGCATGGATGTTACCCGGGGGGATGCCCTTTTGGGTGGCTCCCATTGGCTTGCATGGATGTTACCCGGGGGGATGCCCTTTTGGGTGGCTCCCATTGGCTTGCATGGATGTTACCCGGGGGGATGCCCTTTTGGGTGGCTCCCATTGGCTTGCATGGATGTTACCCGGGGGGATGCCCTTTTGGGTGGCTCCCATTGGCTTGCATGGATGTTACCCGGCGGGGATGCCCTTTTGGGTGGCTCCCATTGGCTTGCATGGATGTTACCCGGGGGGATGCCCTTTTGGGTGGCTCCCATTGGCTTGCATGGATGTTACCCGGGGGGATGCCCTTTTGGGTGGCTCCCATTGGCTTGCATGGATGTTACCCGGGGGGATGCCCTTTTGGGTGGCTCCCATTGGCTTGCATGGATGTTACCCGGGGGGATGCCCTTTTGGGTGGCTCCCATTGGCTTGCATGGATGTTACCCGGGGGGATGCCCTTTTGGGTGGCTCCCATTGGCTTGCATGGATGTTACCCGGGGGGATGCCCTTTTGGGTGGCTCCCATTGGCTTGCATGGATGTTACCCGGGGGGATGCCCTTTTGGGTGGCTCCCATTGGCTTGCATGGATGTTACCCGGGGGGATGCCCTTTTGGGTGGCTCCCATTGGCTTGCATGGATGTTACCCGGGGGGATGCCCTTTTGGGTGGCTCCCATTGGCTTGCATGGATGTTACCCGGGGGGATGCCCTTTTGGGTGGCTCCCATTGGCTTGCATGGATGTTACCCGGGGGGATGCCCTTTTGGGTGGCTCCCATTGGCTTGCATGGATGTTACCCGGGGGGATGCCCTTTTGGGTGGCTCCCATTGGCTTGCATGGATGTTACCCGGGGGGATGCCCTTTTGGGTGGCTCCCATTGGCTTGCATGGATGTTACCCGGGGGGATGCCCTTTTGGGTGGCTCCCATTGGCTTGCATGGATGTTACCCGGGGGGATGCCCTTTTGGGTGGCTCCCATTGGCTTGCATGGATGTTACCCGGGGGGATGCCCTTTTGGGTGGCTCCCATTGGCTTGCATGGATGTTACCCGGGGGGATGCCCTTTTGGGTGGCTCCCATTGGCTTGCATGGATGTTACCCGGGGGGATGCCCTTTTGGGTGGCTCCCATTGGCTTGCATGGATGTTACCCGGGGGGATGCCCTTTTGGGTGGCTCCCATTGGCTTGCATGGATGTTACCCGGGGGGATGCCCTTTTGGGTGGCTCCCATTGGCTTGCATGGATGTTACCCGGGGGGATGCCCTTTTGGGTGGCTCCCATTGGCTTGCATGGATGTTACCCGGGGGGATGCCCTTTTGGGTGGCTCCCATTGGCTTGCATGGATGTTACCCGGGGGGATGCCCTTTTGGGTGGCTCCCATTGGCTTGCATGGATGTTACCCGGGGGGATGCCCTTTTGGGTGGCTCCCATTGGCTTGCATGGATGTTACCCGGGGGGATGCCCTTTTGGGTGGCTCCCATTGGCTTGCATGGATGTTACCCGGGGGGATGCCCTTTTGGGTGGCTCCCATTGGCTTGCATGGATGTTACCCGGGGGGATGCCCTTTTGGGTGGCTCCCATTGGCTTGCATGGATGTTACCCGGGGGGATGCCCTTTTGGGTGGCTCCCATTGGCTTGCATGGATGTTACCCGGGGGGATGCCCTTTTGGGTGGCTCCCATTGGCTTGCATGGATGTTACCCGGGGGGATGCCCTTTTGGGTGGCTCCCATTGGCTTGCATGGATGTTACCCGGGGGGATGCCCTTTTGGGTGGCTCCCATTGGCTTGCATGGATGTTACCCGGGGGGATGCCCTTTTGGGTGGCTCCCATTGGCTTGCATGGATGTTACCCGGGGGGATGCCCTTTTGGGTGGCTCCCATTGGCTTGCATGGATGTTACCCGGGGGGATGCCCTTTTGGGTGGCTCCCATTGGCTTGCATGGATGTTACCCGGGGGGATGCCCTTTTGGGTGGCTCCCATTGGCTTGCATGGATGTTACCCGGGGGGATGCCCTTTTGGGTGGCTCCCATTGGCTTGCATGGATGTTACCCGGGGGGATGCCCTTTTGGGTGGCTCCCATTGGCTTGCATGGATGTTACCCGGGGGGATGCCCTTTTGGGTGGCTCCCATTGGCTTGCATGGATGTTACCCGGGGGGATGCCCTTTTGGGTGGCTCCCATTGGCTTGCATGGATGTTACCCGGGGGGATGCCCTTTTGGGTGGCTCCCATTGGCTTGCATGGATGTTACCCGGGGGGATGCCCTTTTGGGTGGCTCCCATTGGCTTGCATGGATGTTACCCGGGGGGATGCCCTTTTGGGTGGCTCCCATTGGCTTGCATGGATGTTACCCGGGGGGATGCCCTTTTGGGTGGCTCCCATTGGCTTGCATGGATGTTACCCGGGGGGATGCCCTTTTGGGTGGCTCCCATTGGCTTGCATGGATGTTACCCGGGGGGATGCCCTTTTGGGTGGCTCCCATTGGCTTGCATGGATGTTACCCGGGGGGATGCCCTTTTGGGTGGCTCCCATTGGCTTGCATGGATGTTACCCGGGGGGATGCCCTTTTGGGTGGCTCCCATTGGCTTGCATGGATGTTACCCGGGGGGATGCCCTTTTGGGTGGCTCCCATTGGCTTGCATGGATGTTACCCGGGGGGATGCCCTTTTGGGTGGCTCCCATTGGCTTGCATGGATGTTACCCGGGGGGATGCCCTTTTGGGTGGCTCCCATTGGCTTGCATGGATGTTACCCGGGGGGATGCCCTTTTGGGTGGCTCCCATTGGCTTGCATGGATGTTACCCGGGGGGATGCCCTTTTGGGTGGCTCCCATTGGCTTGCATGGATGTTACCCGGGGGGATGCCCTTTTGGGTGGCTCCCATTGGCTTGCATGGATGTTACCCGGGGGGATGCCCTTTTGGGTGGCTCCCATTGGCTTGCATGGATGTTACCCGGGGGGATGCCCTTTTGGGTGGCTCCCATTGGCTTGCATGGATGTTACCCGGGGGGATGCCCTTTTGGGTGGCTCCCATTGGCTTGCATGGATGTTACCCGGGGGGATGCCCTTTTGGGTGGCTCCCATTGGCTTGCATGGATGTTACCCGGGGGGATGCCCTTTTGGGTGGCTCCCATTGGCTTGCATGGATGTTACCCGGGGGGATGCCCTTTTGGGTGGCTCCCATTGGCTTGCATGGATGTTACCCGGGGGGATGCCCTTTTGGGTGGCTCCCATTGGCTTGCATGGATGTTACCCGGGGGGATGCCCTTTTGGGTGGCTCCCATTGGCTTGCATGGATGTTACCCGGGGGGATGCCCTTTTGGGTGGCTCCCATTGGCTTGCATGGATGTTACCCGGGGGGATGCCCTTTTGGGTGGCTCCCATTGGCTTGCATGGATGTTACCCGGGGGGATGCCCTTTTGGGTGGCTCCCATTGGCTTGCATGGATGTTACCCGGGGGGATGCCCTTTTGGGTGGCTCCCATTGGCTTGCATGGATGTTACCCGGGGGGATGCCCTTTTGGGTGGCTCCCATTGGCTTGCATGGATGTTACCCGGGGGGATGCCCTTTTGGGTGGCTCCCATTGGCTTGCATGGATGTTACCCGGGGGGATGCCCTTTTGGGTGGCTCCCATTGGCTTGCATGGATGTTACCCGGGGGGATGCCCTTTTGGGTGGCTCCCATTGGCTTGCATGGATGTTACCCGGGGGGATGCCCTTTTGGGTGGCTCCCATTGGCTTGCATGGATGTTACCCGGGGGGATGCCCTTTTGGGTGGCTCCCATTGGCTTGCATGGATGTTACCCGGGGGGATGCCCTTTTGGGTGGCTCCCATTGGCTTGCATGGATGTTACCCGGGGGGATGCCCTTTTGGGTGGCTCCCATTGGCTTGCATGGATGTTACCCGGGGGGATGCCCTTTTGGGTGGCTCCCATTGGCTTGCATGGATGTTACCCGGGGGGATGCCCTTTTGGGTGGCTCCCATTGGCTTGCATGGATGTTACCCGGGGGGATGCCCTTTTGGGTGGCTCCCATTGGCTTGCATGGATGTTACCCGGGGGGATGCCCTTTTGGGTGGCTCCCATTGGCTTGCATGGATGTTACCCGGGGGGATGCCCTTTTGGGTGGCTCCCATTGGCTTGCATGGATGTTACCCGGGGGGATGCCCTTTTGGGTGGCTCCCATTGGCTTGCATGGATGTTACCCGGGGGGATGCCCTTTTGGGTGGCTCCCATTGGCTTGCATGGATGTTACCCGGGGGGATGCCCTTTTGGGTGGCTCCCATTGGCTTGCATGGATGTTACCCGGGGGGATGCCCTTTTGGGTGGCTCCCATTGGCTTGCATGGATGTTACCCGGGGGGATGCCCTTTTGGGTGGCTCCCATTGGCTTGCATGGATGTTACCCGGGGGGATGCCCTTTTGGGTGGCTCCCATTGGCTTGCATGGATGTTACCCGGGGGGATGCCCTTTTGGGTGGCTCCCATTGGCTTGCATGGATGTTACCCGGGGGGATGCCCTTTTGGGTGGCTCCCATTGGCTTGCATGGATGTTACCCGGGGGGATGCCCTTTTGGGTGGCTCCCATTGGCTTGCATGGATGTTACCCGGGGGGATGCCCTTTTGGGTGGCTCCCATTGGCTTGCATGGATGTTACCCGGGGGGATGCCCTTTTGGGTGGCTCCCATTGGCTTGCATGGATGTTACCCGGGGGGATGCCCTTTTGGGTGGCTCCCATTGGCTTGCATGGATGTTACCCGGGGGGATGCCCTTTTGGGTGGCTCCCATTGGCTTGCATGGATGTTACCCGGGGGGATGCCCTTTTGGGTGGCTCCCATTGGCTTGCATGGATGTTACCCGGGGGGATGCCCTTTTGGGTGGCTCCCATTGGCTTGCATGGATGTTACCCGGGGGGATGCCCTTTTGGGTGGCTCCCATTGGCTTGCATGGATGTTACCCGGGGGGATGCCCTTTTGGGTGGCTCCCATTGGCTTGCATGGATGTTACCCGGGGGGATGCCCTTTTGGGTGGCTCCCATTGGCTTGCATGGATGTTACCCGGGGGGATGCCCTTTTGGGTGGCTCCCATTGGCTTGCATGGATGTTACCCGGGGGGATGCCCTTTTGGGTGGCTCCCATTGGCTTGCATGGATGTTACCCGGGGGGATGCCCTTTTGGGTGGCTCCCATTGGCTTGCATGGATGTTACCCGGGGGGATGCCCTTTTGGGTGGCTCCCATTGGCTTGCATGGATGTTACCCGGGGGGATGCCCTTTTGGGTGGCTCCCATTGGCTTGCATGGATGTTACCCGGGGGGATGCCCTTTTGGGTGGCTCCCATTGGCTTGCATGGATGTTACCCGGGGGGATGCCCTTTTGGGTGGCTCCCATTGGCTTGCATGGATGTTACCCGGGGGGATGCCCTTTTGGGTGGCTCCCATTGGCTTGCATGGATGTTACCCGGGGGGATGCCCTTTTGGGTGGCTCCCATTGGCTTGCATGGATGTTACCCGGGGGGATGCCCTTTTGGGTGGCTCCCATTGGCTTGCATGGATGTTACCCGGGGGGATGCCCTTTTGGGTGGCTCCCATTGGCTTGCATGGATGTTACCCGGGGGGATGCCCTTTTGGGTGGCTCCCATTGGCTTGCATGGATGTTACCCGGGGGGATGCCCTTTTGGGTGGCTCCCATTGGCTTGCATGGATGTTACCCGGGGGGATGCCCTTTTGGGTGGCTCCCATTGGCTTGCATGGATGTTACCCGGGGGGATGCCCTTTTGGGTGGCTCCCATTGGCTTGCATGGATGTTACCCGGGGGGATGCCCTTTTGGGTGGCTCCCATTGGCTTGCATGGATGTTACCCGGGGGGATGCCCTTTTGGGTGGCTCCCATTGGCTTGCATGGATGTTACCCGGGGGGATGCCCTTTTGGGTGGCTCCCATTGGCTTGCATGGATGTTACCCGGGGGGATGCCCTTTTGGGTGGCTCCCATTGGCTTGCATGGATGTTACCCGGGGGGATGCCCTTTTGGGTGGCTCCCATTGGCTTGCATGGATGTTACCCGGGGGGATGCCCTTTTGGGTGGCTCCCATTGGCTTGCATGGATGTTACCCGGGGGGATGCCCTTTTGGGTGGCTCCCATTGGCTTGCATGGATGTTACCCGGGGGGATGCCCTTTTGGGTGGCTCCCATTGGCTTGCATGGATGTTACCCGGGGGGATGCCCTTTTGGGTGGCTCCCATTGGCTTGCATGGATGTTACCCGGGGGGATGCCCTTTTGGGTGGCTCCCATTGGCTTGCATGGATGTTACCCGGGGGGATGCCCTTTTGGGTGGCTCCCATTGGCTTGCATGGATGTTACCCGGGGGGATGCCCTTTTGGGTGGCTCCCATTGGCTTGCATGGATGTTACCCGGGGGGATGCCCTTTTGGGTGGCTCCCATTGGCTTGCATGGATGTTACCCGGGGGGATGCCCTTTTGGGTGGCTCCCATTGGCTTGCATGGATGTTACCCGGGGGGATGCCCTTTTGGGTGGCTCCCATTGGCTTGCATGGATGTTACCCGGGGGGATGCCCTTTTGGGTGGCTCCCATTGGCTTGCATGGATGTTACCCGGGGGGATGCCCTTTTGGGTGGCTCCCATTGGCTTGCATGGATGTTACCCGGGGGGATGCCCTTTTGGGTGGCTCCCATTGGCTTGCATGGATGTTACCCGGGGGGATGCCCTTTTGGGTGGCTCCCATTGGCTTGCATGGATGTTACCCGGGGGGATGCCCTTTTGGGTGGCTCCCATTGGCTTGCATGGATGTTACCCGGGGGGATGCCCTTTTGGGTGGCTCCCATTGGCTTGCATGGATGTTACCCGGGGGGATGCCCTTTTGGGTGGCTCCCATTGGCTTGCATGGATGTTACCCGGGGGGATGCCCTTTTGGGTGGCTCCCATTGGCTTGCATGGATGTTACCCGGGGGGATGCCCTTTTGGGTGGCTCCCATTGGCTTGCATGGATGTTACCCGGGGGGATGCCCTTTTGGGTGGCTCCCATTGGCTTGCATGGATGTTACCCGGGGGGATGCCCTTTTGGGTGGCTCCCATTGGCTTGCATGGATGTTACCCGGGGGGATGCCCTTTTGGGTGGCTCCCATTGGCTTGCATGGATGTTACCCGGGGGGATGCCCTTTTGGGTGGCTCCCATTGGCTTGCATGGATGTTACCCGGGGGGATGCCCTTTTGGGTGGCTCCCATTGGCTTGCATGGATGTTACCCGGGGGGATGCCCTTTTGGGTGGCTCCCATTGGCTTGCATGGATGTTACCCGGGGGGATGCCCTTTTGGGTGGCTCCCATTGGCTTGCATGGATGTTACCCGGGGGGATGCCCTTTTGGGTGGCTCCCATTGGCTTGCATGGATGTTACCCGGGGGGATGCCCTTTTGGGTGGCTCCCATTGGCTTGCATGGATGTTACCCGGGGGGATGCCCTTTTGGGTGGCTCCCATTGGCTTGCATGGATGTTACCCGGGGGGATGCCCTTTTGGGTGGCTCCCATTGGCTTGCATGGATGTTACCCGGGGGGATGCCCTTTTGGGTGGCTCCCATTGGCTTGCATGGATGTTACCCGGGGGGATGCCCTTTTGGGTGGCTCCCATTGGCTTGCATGGATGTTACCCGGGGGGATGCCCTTTTGGGTGGCTCCCATTGGCTTGCATGGATGTTACCCGGGGGGATGCCCTTTTGGGTGGCTCCCATTGGCTTGCATGGATGTTACCCGGGGGGATGCCCTTTTGGGTGGCTCCCATTGGCTTGCATGGATGTTACCCGGGGGGATGCCCTTTTGGGTGGCTCCCATTGGCTTGCATGGATGTTACCCGGGGGGATGCCCTTTTGGGTGGCTCCCATTGGCTTGCATGGATGTTACCCGGGGGGATGCCCTTTTGGGTGGCTCCCATTGGCTTGCATGGATGTTACCCGGGGGGATGCCCTTTTGGGTGGCTCCCATTGGCTTGCATGGATGTTACCCGGGGGGATGCCCTTTTGGGTGGCTCCCATTGGCTTGCATGGATGTTACCCGGGGGGATGCCCTTTTGGGTGGCTCCCATTGGCTTGCATGGATGTTACCCGGGGGGATGCCCTTTTGGGTGGCTCCCATTGGCTTGCATGGATGTTACCCGGGGGGATGCCCTTTTGGGTGGCTCCCATTGGCTTGCATGGATGTTACCCGGGGGGATGCCCTTTTGGGTGGCTCCCATTGGCTTGCATGGATGTTACCCGGGGGGATGCCCTTTTGGGTGGCTCCCATTGGCTTGCATGGATGTTACCCGGGGGGATGCCCTTTTGGGTGGCTCCCATTGGCTTGCATGGATGTTACCCGGGGGGATGCCCTTTTGGGTGGCTCCCATTGGCTTGCATGGATGTTACCCGGGGGGATGCCCTTTTGGGTGGCTCCCATTGGCTTGCATGGATGTTACCCGGGGGGATGCCCTTTTGGGTGGCTCCCATTGGCTTGCATGGATGTTACCCGGGGGGATGCCCTTTTGGGTGGCTCCCATTGGCTTGCATGGATGTTACCCGGGGGGATGCCCTTTTGGGTGGCTCCCATTGGCTTGCATGGATGTTACCCGGGGGGATGCCCTTTTGGGTGGCTCCCATTGGCTTGCATGGATGTTACCCGGGGGGATGCCCTTTTGGGTGGCTCCCATTGGCTTGCATGGATGTTACCCGGGGGGATGCCCTTTTGGGTGGCTCCCATTGGCTTGCATGGATGTTACCCGGGGGGATGCCCTTTTGGGTGGCTCCCATTGGCTTGCATGGATGTTACCCGGGGGGATGCCCTTTTGGGTGGCTCCCATTGGCTTGCATGGATGTTACCCGGGGGGATGCCCTTTTGGGTGGCTCCCATTGGCTTGCATGGATGTTACCCGGGGGGATGCCCTTTTGGGTGGCTCCCATTGGCTTGCATGGATGTTACCCGGGGGGATGCCCTTTTGGGTGGCTCCCATTGGCTTGCATGGATGTTACCCGGGGGGATGCCCTTTTGGGTGGCTCCCATTGGCTTGCATGGATGTTACCCGGGGGGATGCCCTTTTGGGTGGCTCCCATTGGCTTGCATGGATGTTACCCGGGGGGATGCCCTTTTGGGTGGCTCCCATTGGCTTGCATGGATGTTACCCGGGGGGATGCCCTTTTGGGTGGCTCCCATTGGCTTGCATGGATGTTACCCGGGGGGATGCCCTTTTGGGTGGCTCCCATTGGCTTGCATGGATGTTACCCGGGGGGATGCCCTTTTGGGTGGCTCCCATTGGCTTGCATGGATGTTACCCGGGGGGATGCCCTTTTGGGTGGCTCCCATTGGCTTGCATGGATGTTACCCGGGGGGATGCCCTTTTGGGTGGCTCCCATTGGCTTGCATGGATGTTACCCGGGGGGATGCCCTTTTGGGTGGCTCCCATTGGCTTGCATGGATGTTACCCGGGGGGATGCCCTTTTGGGTGGCTCCCATTGGCTTGCATGGATGTTACCCGGGGGGATGCCCTTTTGGGTGGCTCCCATTGGCTTGCATGGATGTTACCCGGGGGGATGCCCTTTTGGGTGGCTCCCATTGGCTTGCATGGATGTTACCCGGGGGGATGCCCTTTTGGGTGGCTCCCATTGGCTTGCATGGATGTTACCCGGGGGGATGCCCTTTTGGGTGGCTCCCATTGGCTTGCATGGATGTTACCCGGGGGGATGCCCTTTTGGGTGGCTCCCATTGGCTTGCATGGATGTTACCCGGGGGGATGCCCTTTTGGGTGGCTCCCATTGGCTTGCATGGATGTTACCCGGGGGGATGCCCTTTTGGGTGGCTCCCATTGGCTTGCATGGATGTTACCCGGGGGGATGCCCTTTTGGGTGGCTCCCATTGGCTTGCATGGATGTTACCCGGGGGGATGCCCTTTTGGGTGGCTCCCATTGGCTTGCATGGATGTTACCCGGGGGGATGCCCTTTTGGGTGGCTCCCATTGGCTTGCATGGATGTTACCCGGGGGGATGCCCTTTTGGGTGGCTCCCATTGGCTTGCATGGATGTTACCCGGGGGGATGCCCTTTTGGGTGGCTCCCATTGGCTTGCATGGATGTTACCCGGGGGGATGCCCTTTTGGGTGGCTCCCATTGGCTTGCATGGATGTTACCCGGGGGGATGCCCTTTTGGGTGGCTCCCATTGGCTTGCATGGATGTTACCCGGGGGGATGCCCTTTTGGGTGGCTCCCATTGGCTTGCATGGATGTTACCCGGGGGGATGCCCTTTTGGGTGGCTCCCATTGGCTTGCATGGATGTTACCCGGGGGGATGCCCTTTTGGGTGGCTCCCATTGGCTTGCATGGATGTTACCCGGGGGGATGCCCTTTTGGGTGGCTCCCATTGGCTTGCATGGATGTTACCCGGGGGGATGCCCTTTTGGGTGGCTCCCATTGGCTTGCATGGATGTTACCCGGGGGGATGCCCTTTTGGGTGGCTCCCATTGGCTTGCATGGATGTTACCCGGGGGGATGCCCTTTTGGGTGGCTCCCATTGGCTTGCATGGATGTTACCCGGGGGGATGCCCTTTTGGGTGGCTCCCATTGGCTTGCATGGATGTTACCCGGGGGGATGCCCTTTTGGGTGGCTCCCATTGGCTTGCATGGATGTTACCCGGGGGGATGCCCTTTTGGGTGGCTCCCATTGGCTTGCATGGATGTTACCCGGGGGGATGCCCTTTTGGGTGGCTCCCATTGGCTTGCATGGATGTTACCCGGGGGGATGCCCTTTTGGGTGGCTCCCATTGGCTTGCATGGATGTTACCCGGGGGGATGCCCTTTTGGGTGGCTCCCATTGGCTTGCATGGATGTTACCCGGGGGGATGCCCTTTTGGGTGGCTCCCATTGGCTTGCATGGATGTTACCCGGGGGGATGCCCTTTTGGGTGGCTCCCATTGGCTTGCATGGATGTTACCCGGGGGGATGCCCTTCTTGGGTGGCTCCCATTGGCTTGCATGGATGTTACCCGGGGGGATGCCCTTTTGGGTGGCTCCCATTGGCTTGCATGGATGTTACCCGGGGGGATGCCCTTTTGGGTGGCTCCCATTGGCTTGCATGGATGTTACCCGGGGGGATGCCCTTTTGGGTGGCTCCCATTGGCTTGCATGGATGTTACCCGGGGGGATGCCCTTTTGGGTGGCTCCCATTGGCTTGCATGGATGTTACCCGGGGGGATGCCCTTTTGGGTGGCTCCCATTGGCTTGCATGGATGTTACCCGGGGGGATGCCCTTTTGGGTGGCTCCCATTGGCTTGCATGGATGTTACCCGGGGGGATGCCCTTTTGGGTGGCTCCCATTGGCTTGCATGGATGTTACCCGGGGGGATGCCCTTTTGGGTGGCTCCCATTGGCTTGCATGGATGTTACCCGGGGGGATGCCCTTTTGGGTGGCTCCCATTGGCTTGCATGGATGTTACCCGGGGGGATGCCCTTTTGGGTGGCTCCCATTGGCTTGCATGGATGTTACCCGGGGGGATGCCCTTTTGGGTGGCTCCCATTGGCTTGCATGGATGTTACCCGGGGGGATGCCCTTTTGGGTGGCTCCCATTGGCTTGCATGGATGTTACCCGGGGGGATGCCCTTTTGGGTGGCTCCCATTGGCTTGCATGGATGTTACCCGGGGGGATGCCCTTTTGGGTGGCTCCCATTGGCTTGCATGGATGTTACCCGGGGGGATGCCCTTTTGGGTGGCTCCCATTGGCTTGCATGGATGTTACCCGGGGGGATGCCCTTTTGGGTGGCTCCCATTGGCTTGCATGGATGTTACCCGGGGGGATGCCCTTTTGGGTGGCTCCCATTGGCTTGCATGGATGTTACCCGGGGGGATGCCCTTTTGGGTGGCTCCCATTGGCTTGCATGGATGTTACCCGGGGGGATGCCCTTTTGGGTGGCTCCCATTGGCTTGCATGGATGTTACCCGGGGGGATGCCCTTTTGGGTGGCTCCCATTGGCTTGCATGGATGTTACCCGGGGGGATGCCCTTTTGGGTGGCTCCCATTGGCTTGCATGGATGTTACCCGGGGGGATGCCCTTTTGGGTGGCTCCCATTGGCTTGCGCTTGCATGGATGTTACCCGGGGGGATGCCCTTTTGGGTGGCTCCCATTGGCTTGCATGGATGTTACCCGGGGGGATGCCCTTTTGGGTGGCTCCCATTGGCTTGCATGGATGTTACCCGGGGGGATGCCCTTTTGGGTGGCTCCCATTGGCTTGCATGGATGTTACCCGGGGGGATGCCCTTTTGGGTGGCTCCCATTGGCTTGCATGGATGTTACCCGGGGGGATGCCCTTTTGGGTGGCTCCCATTGGCTTGCATGGATGTTACCCGGGGGGATGCCCTTTTGGGTGGCTCCCATTGGCTTGCATGGATGTTACCCGGGGGGATGCCCTTTTGGGTGGCTCCCATTGGCTTGCATGGATGTTACCCGGGGGGATGCCCTTTTGGGTGGCTCCCATTGGCTTGCATGGATGTTACCCGGGGGGATGCCCTTTTGGGTGGCTCCCATTGGCTTGCATGGATGTTACCCGGGGGGATGCCCTTTTGGGTGGCTCCCATTGGCTTGCATGGATGTTACCCGGGGGGATGCCCTTTTGGGTGGCTCCCATTGGCTTGCATGGATGTTACCCGGGGGGATGCCCTTTTGGGTGGCTCCCATTGGCTTGCATGGATGTTACCCGGGGGGATGCCCTTTTGGGTGGCTCCCATTGGCTTGCATGGATGTTACCCGGGGGGATGCCCTTTTGGGTGGCTCCCATTGGCTTGCATGGATGTTACCCGGGGGGATGCCCTTTTGGGTGGCTCCCATTGGCTTGCATGGATGTTACCCGGGGGGATGCCCTTTTGGGTGGCTCCCATTGGCTTGCATGGATGTTACCCGGGGGGATGCCCTTTTGGGTGGCTCCCATTGGCTTGCATGGATGTTACCCGGGGGGATGCCCTTTTGGGTGGCTCCCATTGGCTTGCATGGATGTTACCCGGGGGGATGCCCTTTTGGGTGGCTCCCATTGGCTTGCATGGATGTTACCCGGGGGGATGCCCTTTTGGGTGGCTCCCATTGGCTTGCATGGATGTTACCCGGGGGGATGCCCTTTTGGGTGGCTCCCATTGGCTTGCATGGATGTTACCCGGGGGGATGCCCTTTTGGGTGGCTCCCATTGGCTTGCATGGATGTTACCCGGGGGGATGCCCTTTTGGGTGGCTCCCATTGGCTTGCATGGATGTTACCCGGGGGGATGCCCTTTTGGGTGGCTCCCATTGGCTTGCATGGATGTTACCCGGGGGGATGCCCTTTTGGGTGGCTCCCATTGGCTTGCATGGATGTTACCCGGGGGGATGCCCTTTTGGGTGGCTCCCATTGGCTTGCATGGATGTTACCCGGGGGGATGCCCTTTTGGGTGGCTCCCATTGGCTTGCATGGATGTTACCCGGGGGGATGCCCTTTTGGGTGGCTCCCATTGGCTTGCATGGATGTTACCCGGGGGGATGCCCTTTTGGGTGGCTCCCATTGGCTTGCATGGATGTTACCCGGGGGGATGCCCTTTTGGGTGGCTCCCATTGGCTTGCATGGATGTTACCCGGGGGGATGCCCTTTTGGGTGGCTCCCATTGGCTTGCATGGATGTTACCCGGGGGGATGCCCTTTTGGGTGGCTCCCATTGGCTTGCATGGATGTTACCCGGGGGGATGCCCTTTTGGGTGGCTCCCATTGGCTTGCATGGATGTTACCCGGGGGGATGCCCTTTTGGGTGGCTCCCATTGGCTTGCATGGATGTTACCCGGGGGGATGCCCTTTTGGGTGGCTCCCATTGGCTTGCATGGATGTTACCCGGGGGGATGCCCTTTTGGGTGGCTCCCATTGGCTTGCATGGATGTTACCCGGGGGGATGCCCTTTTGGGTGGCTCCCATTGGCTTGCATGGATGTTACCCGGGGGGATGCCCTTTTGGGTGGCTCCCATTGGCTTGCATGGATGTTACCCGGGGGGATGCCCTTTTGGGTGGCTCCCATTGGCTTGCATGGATGTTACCCGGGGGGATGCCCTTTTGGGTGGCTCCCATTGGCTTGCATGGATGTTACCCGGGGGGATGCCCTTTTGGGTGGCTCCCATTGGCTTGCATGGATGTTACCCGGGGGGATGCCCTTTTGGGTGGCTCCCATTGGCTTGCATGGATGTTACCCGGGGGGATGCCCTTTTGGGTGGCTCCCATTGGCTTGCATGGATGTTACCCGGGGGGATGCCCTTTTGGGTGGCTCCCATTGGCTTGCATGGATGTTACCCGGGGGGATGCCCTTTTGGGTGGCTCCCATTGGCTTGCATGGATGTTACCCGGGGGGATGCCCTTTTGGGTGGCTCCCATTGGCTTGCATGGATGTTACCCGGGGGGATGCCCTTTTGGGTGGCTCCCATTGGCTTGCATGGATGTTACCCGGGGGGATGCCCTTTTGGGTGGCTCCCATTGGCTTGCATGGATGTTACCCGGGGGGATGCCCTTTTGGGTGGCTCCCATTGGCTTGCATGGATGTTACCCGGGGGGATGCCCTTTTGGGTGGCTCCCATTGGCTTGCATGGATGTTACCCGGGGGGATGCCCTTTTGGGTGGCTCCCATTGGCTTGCATGGATGTTACCCGGGGGGATGCCCTTTTGGGTGGCTCCCATTGGCTTGCATGGATGTTACCCGGGGGGATGCCCTTTTGGGTGGCTCCCATTGGCTTGCATGGATGTTACCCGGGGGGATGCCCTTTTGGGTGGCTCCCATTGGCTTGCATGGATGTTACCCGGGGGGATGCCCTTTTGGGTGGCTCCCATTGGCTTGCATGGATGTTACCCGGGGGGATGCCCTTTTGGGTGGCTCCCATTGGCTTGCATGGATGTTACCCGGGGGGATGCCCTTTTGGGTGGCTCCCATTGGCTTGCATGGATGTTACCCGGGGGGATGCCCTTTTGGGTGGCTCCCATTGGCTTGCATGGATGTTACCCGGGGGGATGCCCTTTTGGGTGGCTCCCATTGGCTTGCATGGATGTTACCCGGGGGGATGCCCTTTTGGGTGGCTCCCATTGGCTTGCATGGATGTTACCCGGGGGGATGCCCTTTTGGGTGGCTCCCATTGGCTTGCATGGATGTTACCCGGGGGGATGCCCTTTTGGGTGGCTCCCATTGGCTTGCATGGATGTTACCCGGGGGGATGCCCTTTTGGGTGGCTCCCATTGGCTTGCATGGATGTTACCCGGGGGGATGCCCTTTTGGGTGGCTCCCATTGGCTTGCATGGATGTTACCCGGGGGGATGCCCTTTTGGGTGGCTCCCATTGGCTTGCATGGATGTTACCCGGGGGGATGCCCTTTTGGGTGGCTCCCATTGGCTTGCATGGATGTTACCCGGGGGGATGCCCTTTTGGGTGGCTCCCATTGGCTTGCATGGATGTTACCCGGGGGGATGCCCTTTTGGGTGGCTCCCATTGGCTTGCATGGATGTTACCCGGGGGGATGCCCTTTTGGGTGGCTCCCATTGGCTTGCATGGATGTTACCCGGGGGGATGCCCTTTTGGGTGGCTCCCATTGGCTTGCATGGATGTTACCCGGGGGGATGCCCTTTTGGGTGGCTCCCATTGGCTTGCATGGATGTTACCCGGGGGGATGCCCTTTTGGGTGGCTCCCATTGGCTTGCATGGATGTTACCCGGGGGGATGCCCTTTTGGGTGGCTCCCATTGGCTTGCATGGATGTTACCCGGGGGGATGCCCTTTTGGGTGGCTCCCATTGGCTTGCATGGATGTTACCCGGGGGGATGCCCTTTTGGGTGGCTCCCATTGGCTTGCATGGATGTTACCCGGGGGGATGCCCTTTTGGGTGGCTCCCATTGGCTTGCATGGATGTTACCCGGGGGGATGCCCTTTTGGGTGGCTCCCATTGGCTTGCATGGATGTTACCCGGGGGGATGCCCTTTTGGGTGGCTCCCATTGGCTTGCATGGATGTTACCCGGGGGGATGCCCTTTTGGGTGGCTCCCATTGGCTTGCATGGATGTTACCCGGGGGGATGCCCTTTTGGGTGGCTCCCATTGGCTTGCATGGATGTTACCCGGGGGGATGCCCTTTTGGGTGGCTCCCATTGGCTTGCATGGATGTTACCCGGGGGGATGCCCTTTTGGGTGGCTCCCATTGGCTTGCATGGATGTTACCCGGGGGGATGCCCTTTTGGGTGGCTCCCATTGGCTTGCATGGATGTTACCCGGGGGGATGCCCTTTTGGGTGGCTCCCATTGGCTTGCATGGATGTTACCCGGGGGGATGCCCTTTTGGGTGGCTCCCATTGGCTTGCATGGATGTTACCCGGGGGGATGCCCTTTTGGGTGGCTCCCATTGGCTTGCATGGATGTTACCCGGGGGGATGCCCTTTTGGGTGGCTCCCATTGGCTTGCATGGATGTTACCCGGGGGGATGCCCTTTTGGGTGGCTCCCATTGGCTTGCATGGATGTTACCCGGGGGGATGCCCTTTTGGGTGGCTCCCATTGGCTTGCATGGATGTTACCCGGGGGGATGCCCTTTTGGGTGGCTCCCATTGGCTTGCATGGATGTTACCCGGGGGGATGCCCTTTTGGGTGGCTCCCATTGGCTTGCATGGATGTTACCCGGGGGGATGCCCTTTTGGGTGGCTCCCATTGGCTTGCATGGATGTTACCCGGGGGGATGCCCTTTTGGGTGGCTCCCATTGGCTTGCATGGATGTTACCCGGGGGGATGCCCTTTTGGGTGGCTCCCATTGGCTTGCATGGATGTTACCCGGGGGGATGCCCTTTTGGGTGGCTCCCATTGGCTTGCATGGATGTTACCCGGGGGGATGCCCTTTTGGGTGGCTCCCATTGGCTTGCATGGATGTTACCCGGGGGGATGCCCTTTTGGGTGGCTCCCATTGGCTTGCATGGATGTTACCCGGGGGGATGCCCTTTTGGGTGGCTCCCATTGGCTTGCATGGATGTTACCCGGGGGGATGCCCTTTTGGGTGGCTCCCATTGGCTTGCATGGATGTTACCCGGGGGGATGCCCTTTTGGGTGGCTCCCATTGGCTTGCATGGATGTTACCCGGGGGGATGCCCTTTTGGGTGGCTCCCATTGGCTTGCATGGATGTTACCCGGGGGGATGCCCTTTTGGGTGGCTCCCATTGGCTTGCATGGATGTTACCCGGGGGGATGCCCTTTTGGGTGGCTCCCATTGGCTTGCATGGATGTTACCCGGGGGGATGCCCTTTTGGGTGGCTCCCATTGGCTTGCATGGATGTTACCCGGGGGGATGCCCTTTTGGGTGGCTCCCATTGGCTTGCATGGATGTTACCCGGGGGGATGCCCTTTTGGGTGGCTCCCATTGGCTTGCATGGATGTTACCCGGGGGGATGCCCTTTTGGGTGGCTCCCATTGGCTTGCATGGATGTTACCCGGGGGGATGCCCTTTTGGGTGGCTCCCATTGGCTTGCATGGATGTTACCCGGGGGGATGCCCTTTTGGGTGGCTCCCATTGGCTTGCATGGATGTTACCCGGGGGGATGCCCTTTTGGGTGGCTCCCATTGGGTTAGGGTTAGGGTTAGGGTTAGGGTTAGGGTTAGGGTTAGGGTTAGGGTTAGGGTTAGGGTTAGGGTTAGGGTTAGGGGTACAGGTAAGGGTTAGTGGTGCGGGTTAAGGGTGCGGGGTTAAGGGTGCGGGGTTAAGGGTGCGGGGTTAGGGTTAGGGTTAGGGTTAGGGTTAGGGTTAGGGTTAGGGTTAGGGTTAGGGTTAGGGTTAGGGTTAGGGTTAGGGTTAGGGTTAGGGTTAGGGTTAGGGTTAGGGTTAGGGTTAGGGTTAGGGTTAGGGTTAGGGTTAGGGTTAGGGTTAGGGTTAGGGGTACAGGTAAGGGTTAGTGGTGCGGGTTAAGGGTGCGGGGTTAAGGGTGCGGGGTTAAGGGTGCGGGGTTAGGGTTAGGGTTAGGGTTAGGGTTAGGGTTAGGGTTAGGGTTAGGGTTAGGGTTAGGGTTAGGGTTAGGGTTAGGGTTAGGGTTAGGGTTAGGGTTAGGGTTAGGGTTAGGGTTAGGGTTAGGGTTAGGGTTAGGGTTAGGGTTAGGGTTAGGGGTACAGGTAAGGGTTAGTGGTGCGGGTTAAGGGTGCGGGGTTAAGGGTGCGGGGTTAAGGGTGCGGGGTTAAGGGTGCGGGGTTAGGGTTAGGGTTAGGGTTAGGGTTAGGGTTAGGGTTAGGGTTAGGGTTAGGGTTAGGGTTAGGGTTAGGGTTAGGGTTAGGGTTAGGGTTAGGGTTAGGGTTAGGGTTAGGGTTAGGGTTAGGGTTAGGGTTAGGGTTAGGGTTAGGGTTAGGGTTAGGGTTAGGGTTAGGGTTAGGGTTAGGGTTAGGGTTAGGGTTAGGGTTAGGGTTAGGGTTAGGGTTAGGGTTAGGGTTAGGGTTAGGGTTAGGGTTAGGGTTAGGGTTAGGGTTAGGGTTAGGGTTAGGGTTAGGGTTAGGGTTAGGGTTAGGGTTAGGGTTAGGGTTAGGGTTAGGGTTAGGGTTAGGGTTAGGGGTACAGGTAAGGGTTAGTGGTGCGGGTTAAGGGTGCGGGGTTAAGGGTGCGGGGTTAAGGGTGCGGGGTTAGGGTTAGGGTTAGGGTTAGGGTTAGGGTTAGGGTTAGGGTTAGGGTTAGGGTTAGGGTTAGGGTTAGGGTTAGGGTTAGGGTTAGGGTTAGGGTTAGGGTTAGGGTTAGGGTTAGGGTTAGGGTTAGGGTTAGGGTTAGGGTTAGGGTTAGGGTTAGGGGTACAGGTAAGGGTTAGTGGTGCGGGTTAAGGGTGCGGGGTTAAGGGTGCGGGGTTAAGGGTGCGGGGTTAGGGTTAGGGTTAGGGTTAGGGTTAGGGTTCGGGGTACAGGTAAGGGTTAGTGGTGCGGGTTAGGGTGCGGGGTTAAGGGTGCGGGGTTAAGGGTTAGGGTTAGGGTTAGGGTTAGGGTTAGGGTTCGGGGTACAGGTAAGGGTTAGTGGTGCGGGTTAGGGTGCGGGGTTAAGGGTGCGGGGTTAAGGGTTAGGGTTAGGGTTAGGGTTAGGGTTAGGGTTAGGGTTAGGGTTAGGGTTAGGGTTAGGGTTAGGGTTAGGGTTAGGGTTAGGGTTAGGGTTAGGGTTAGGGTTAGGGTTAGGGTTAGGGTTAGGGTTAGGGTTAGGGTTAGGGTTAGGGTTAGGGTTAGGGTTAGGGTTAGGGTTAGGGTTAGGGTTAGGGTTAGGGTTAGGGTTAGGGTTAGGGTTAGGGTTAGGGTTAGGGTTAGGGTTAGGGTTAGGGTTAGGGTTAGGGTTAGGGTTAGGGTTAGGGTTAGGGTTAGGGTTCGGGGTACAGGTAAGGGTTAGTGGTGCGGGTTAGGGTGCGGGGTTAAGGGTGCGGGGTTAGGGTTAGGGTTAGGGTTAGGGTTAGGGTTAGGGTTAGGGTTAGGGTTAGGGGTACAGGTAAGGGTTAGTGGTGCGGGTTAAGGGTGCGGGGTTAAGGGTGCGGGGTTAAGGGTGCGGGGTTAGGGTTAGGGTTAGGGTTAGGGTTAGGGTTAGGGTTAGGGTTAGGGTTAGGGTTAGGGTTAGGGTTAGGGTTAGGGTTAGGGTTAGGGTTAGGGTTAGGGTTAGGGTTAGGGTTAGGGTTAGGGTTAGGGTTAGGGTTAGGGTTAGGGTTAGGGTTAGGGTTAGGGGTACAGGTAAGGGTTAGTGGTGCGGGTTAAGGGTGCGGGGTTAAGGGTGCGGGGTTAAGGGTGCGGGGTTAGGGTTAGGGTTAGGGTTAGGGTTAGGGTTCGGGGTACAGGTAAGGGTTAGTGGTGCGGGTTAGGGTGCGGGGTTAAGGGTGCGGGGTTAAGGGTTAGGGTTAGGGTTAGGGTTAGGGTTAGGGTTCGGGGTACAGGTAAGGGTTAGTGGTGCGGGTTAGGGTGCGGGGTTAAGGGTGCGGGGTTAAGGGTTAGGGTTAGGGTTAGGGTTAGGGTTAGGGTTAGGGTTAGGGTTAGGGTTAGGGTTAGGGTTAGGGTTAGGGTTAGGGTTAGGGTTAGGGTTAGGGTTAGGGTTAGGGTTAGGGTTAGGGTTAGGGGTTAGGGTTAGGGTTAGGGGTTAGGGTTAGGGGTTAGGGTTAGGGTTAGGGTTAGGGTTAGGGTTAGGGTTAGGGTTAGGGTTAGGGTTAGGGTTAGGGTTAGGGTTAGGGTTAGGGTTAGGGTTAGGGTTAGGGTTAGGGTTAGGGTTAGGGTTAGGGTTCGGGGTACAGGTAAGGGTTAGTGGTGCGGGTTAGGGTGCGGGGTTAAGGGTGCGGGGTTAAGGGTTAGGGTTAGGGTTAGGGTTAGGGTTAGGGTTAGGGTTAGGGTTAGGGGTACAGGTAAGGGTTAGTGGTGCGGGTTAAGGGTGCGGGGTTAAGGGTGCGGGGTTAAGGGTGCGGGGTTAGGGTTAGGGTTAGGGTTAGGGTTAGGGTTAGGGTTAGGGTTAGGGTTAGGGTTAGGGTTAGGGTTAGGGTTAGGGTTAGGGTTAGGGTTAGGGTTAGGGTTAGGGTTAGGGTTAGGGTTAGGGTTAGGGTTAGGGTTAGGGTTAGGGTTAGGGTTAGGGTTAGGGTTAGGGGTACAGGTAAGGGTTAGTGGTGCGGGTTAAGGGTGCGGGGTTAAGGGTGCGGGGTTAAGGGTGCGGGGTTAGGGTTAGGGTTAGGGTTAGGGTTAGGGTTCGGGGTACAGGTAAGGGTTAGTGGTGCGGGTTAGGGTGCGGGGTTAAGGGTGCGGGGTTAAGGGTTAGGGTTAGGGTTAGGGTTAGGGTTAGGGTTCGGGGTACAGGTAAGGGTTAGTGGTGCGGGTTAGGGTGCGGGGTTAAGGGTGCGGGGTTAGGGTTAGGGTTAGGGTTAGGGTTAGGGTTAGGGTTAGGGTTAGGGTTAGGGTTAGGGTTAGGGTTAGGGTTAGGGTTAGGGTTAGGGTTAGGGTTAGGGTTAGGGTTAGGGTTAGGGTTAGGGTTAGGGTTAGGGTTAGGGTTAGGGTTAGGGTTAGGGTTAGGGTTAGGGTTAGGGTTAGGGTTAGGGTTAGGGTTAGGGTTAGGGTTAGGGTTAGGGTTAGGGTTAGGGTTAGGGTTAGGGTTAGGGTTAGGGTTAGGGTTAGGGTTAGGGTTAGGGTTAGGGTTAGGGTTAGGGTTAGGGTTAGGGTTAGGGTTAGGGTTAGGGTTAGGGTTAGGGTTAGGGTTAGGGTTAGGGTTAGGGTTAGGGTTAGGGTTAGGGTTAGGGTTAGGGTTAGGGTTAGGGTTAGGGTTAGGGTTAGGGTTAGGGTTAGGGGTACAGGTAAGGGTTAGTGGTGCGGGTTAAGGGTGCGGGGTTAAGGGTGCGGGGTTAAGGGTGCGGGGTTAGGGTTAGGGTTAGGGTTAGGGTTAGGGTTCGGGGTACAGGTAAGGGTTAGTGGTGCGGGTTAGGGTGCGGGGTTAAGGGTGCGGGGTTAAGGGTTAGGGTTAGGGTTAGGGTTAGGGTTAGGGTTCGGGGTACAGGTAAGGGTTAGTGGTGCGGGTTAGGGTGCGGGGTTAAGGGTGCGGGGTTAGGGTTAGGGTTAGGGTTAGGGTTAGGGTTAGGGTTAGGGTTAGGGTTAGGGTTAGGGTTAGGGTTAGGGTTAGGGTTAGGGTTAGGGTTAGGGTTAGGGTTAGGGTTAGGGTTAGGGTTAGGGTTAGGGTTAGGGTTAGGGTTAGGGTTAGGGTTAGGGTTAGGGTTAGGGTTAGGGTTAGGGTTAGGGTTAGGGTTAGGGTTAGGGTTAGGGTTAGGGTTAGGGTTAGGGTTAGGGTTAGGGTTAGGGTTAGGGTTAGGGTTAGGGTTAGGGTTAGGGTTAGGGTTAGGGTTAGGGTTAGGGTTAGGGTTAGGGTTAGGGTTAGGGTTAGGGTTAGGGTTAGGGTTAGGGTTAGGGTTAGGGTTAGGGTTAGGGTTAGGGTTAGGGTTAGGGTTAGGGTTAGGGTTAGGGTTAGGGTTAGGGTTAGGGTTCGGGGTACAGGTAAGGGTTAGTGGTGCGGGTTAGGGTGCGGGGTTAAGGGTGCGGGGTTAAGGGTTAGGGTTAGGGTTAGGGTTAGGGTTAGGGTTAGGGTTAGGGTTAGGGGTACAGGTAAGGGTTAGTGGTGCGGGTTAAGGGTGCGGGGTTAAGGGTGCGGGGTTAAGGGTGCGGGGTTAGGGTTAGGGTTAGGGTTAGGGTTAGGGTTAGGGTTAGGGTTAGGGTTAGGGTTAGGGTTAGGGTTAGGGTTAGGGTTAGGGTTAGGGTTAGGGTTAGGGTTAGGGTTAGGGTTAGGGTTAGGGTTAGGGTTAGGGTTAGGGTTAGGGTTAGGGTTAGGGTCAGGGTCAGGGTCAGGGTCAGGGTCAGGGTTAGGGTTAGGGTTAGGGTTAGGGTTAGGGTTAGGGTTAGGGTTAGGGTTAGGGTTAGGGTTAGGGTTAGGGTTAGGGTTAGGGTTAGGGTTAGGGTTAGGGTTAGGGTTAGGGTTAGGGTTAGGGTTAGGGTTAGGGTTAGGGTTAGGGTTAGGGTTAGGGTTAGGGTTAGGGTTAGGGTTAGGGTTAGGGTTAGGGTTAGGGTTAGGGTTAGGGTTAGGGTTAGGGTTAGGGTTAGGGTTAGGGTTAGGGTTAGGGTTAGGGTTAGGGTTAGGGTTAGGGTTAGGGTTAGGGTTAGGGTTAGGGTTAGGGTTAGGGTTAGGGTTAGGGTTAGGGTTAGGGTTAGGGTTAGGGTTAGGGTTAGGGTTAGGGTTAGGGTTAGGGTTAGGGTTAGGGTTAGGGTTAGGGTTAGGGTTAGGGTTAGGGTTAGGGTTAGGGTTAGGGTTAGGGTTAGGGTTAGGGTTAGGGTTAGGGTTAGGGTTAGGGTTAGGGTTAGGGTTAGGGTTAGGGTTAGGGTTAGGGTTAGGGTTAGGGTTAGGGTTAGGGTTAGGGTTAGGGTTAGGGTTAGGGTTAGGGTTAGGGTTAGGGTTAGGGTTAGGGTTAGGGTTAGGGTTAGGGTTAGGGTTAGGGGTTAGGGTTAGGGTTAGGGTTAGGGTTAGGGTTAGGGTTAGGGTTAGGGTTAGGGTTAGGGTTAGGGTTAGGGGTTAGGGTTAGGGTTAGGGTTAGGGTTAGGGTTAGGGTTAGGGTTAGGGTTAGGGTTAGGGTTAGGGTTAGGGTTAGGGTTAGGGTTAGGGTTAGGGTTAGGGTTAGGGTTAGGGTTAGGGTTAGGGTTAGGGTTAGGGTTAGGGTTAGGGTTAGGGTTAGGGTTAGGGTTAGGGTTAGGGTTAGGGTTAGGGTTAGGGTTAGGGTTAGGGTTCGGGGTACAGGTAAGGGTTAGTGGTGCGGGTTAGGGTGCGGGGTTAAGGGTGCGGGGTTAAGGGTTAGGGTTAGGGTTAGGGTTAGGGTTAGGGTTAGGGTTAGGGTTAGGGGGTACAGGTAAGGGTTAGTGGTGCGGGTTAAGGGTGCGGGGTTAAGGGTGCGGGGTTAAGGGTGCGGGGTTAGGGTTAGGGTTAGGGTTAGGGTTAGGGTTAGGGTTAGGGTTAGGGTTAGGGTTAGGGTTAGGGTTAGGGTTAGGGTTAGGGTTAGGGTTAGGGTTAGGGTTAGGGTTAGGGTTAGGGTTAGGGTTAGGGTTAGGGTTAGGGTTAGGGTTAGGGTTAGGGTTAGGGTTAGGGTTAGGGTTAGGGTTAGGGTTAGGGTTAGGGTTAGGGTTAGGGTTAGGGTTAGGGTTAGGGTTAGGGTTAGGGTTAGGGTTAGGGTTAGGGTTAGGGTTAGGGTTAGGGTTAGGGTTAGGGTTAGGGTTAGGGTTAGGGTTAGGGTTAGGGTTAGGGTTAGGGTTAGGGTTAGGGTTAGGGTTAGGGTTAGGGTTAGGGTTAGGGTTAGGGTTAGGGTTAGGGTTAGGGTTAGGGTTAGGGTTAGGGTTAGGGTTAGGGTTAGGGTTAGGGTTAGGGTTAGGGTTAGGGTTAGGGTTAGGGTTAGGGTTAGGGTTAGGGTTAGGGTTAGGGTTAGGGTTAGGGTTAGGGTTAGGGTTAGGGTTAGGGTTAGGGTTAGGGTTAGGGTTAGGGTTAGGGTTAGGGTTAGGGTTAGGGTTAGGGTTAGGGTTAGGGTTAGGGTTAGGGTTAGGGTTAGGGTTAGGGTTAGGGTTAGGGTTAGGGTTAGGGTTAGGGTTAGGGTTAGGGTTAGGGTTAGGGTTAGGGTTAGGGTTAGGGTTAGGGTTAGGGTTAGGGTTAGGGTTAGGGTTAGGGTTAGGGTTAGGGTTAGGGTTAGGGTTAGGGTTAGGGTTAGGGTTAGGGTTAGGGTTAGGGTTAGGGTTAGGGTTAGGGTTAGGGTTAGGGTTAGGGTTAGGGTTAGGGTTAGGGTTAGGGTTAGGGTTAGGGTTAGGGTTAGGGTTAGGGTTAGGGTTAGGGTTAGGGTTAGGGTTAGGGTTAGGGTTAGGGTTAGGGTTAGGGTTAGGGTTAGGGTTAGGGTTAGGGTTAGGGTTAGGGTTAGGGTTAGGGTTAGGGTTAGGGTTAGGGTTAGGGTTAGGGTTAGGGTTAGGGTTAGGGTTAGGGTTAGGGTTAGGGTTAGGGTTAGGGTTAGGGTTAGGGTTAGGGTTAGGGTTAGGGTTAGGGTTAGGGTTAGGGTTAGGGTTAGGGTTAGGGTTAGGGTTAGGGTTAGGGTTAGGGTTAGGGTTAGGGTTAGGGTTAGGGTTAGGGTTAGGGTTAGGGTTAGGGTTAGGGTTAGGGTTAGGGTTAGGGTTAGGGTTAGGGTTAGGGTTAGGGTTAGGGTTAGGGTTAGGGTTAGGGTTAGGGTTAGGGTTAGGGTTAGGGTTAGGGTTAGGGTTAGGGTTAGGGTTAGGGTTAGGGTTAGGGTTAGGGTTAGGGTTAGGGTTAGGGTTAGGGTTAGGGTTAGGGTTAGGGTTAGGGTTAGGGTTAGGGTTAGGGTTAGGGTTAGGGTTAGGGTTAGGGTTAGGGTTAGGGTTAGGGTTAGGGTTAGGGTTAGGGTTAGGGTTAGGGTTAGGGTTAGGGTTAGGGTTAGGGTTAGGGTTAGGGTTAGGGTTAGGGTTAGGGTTAGGGTTAGGGTTAGGGTTAGGGTTAGGGTTAGGGTTAGGGTTAGGGTTAGGGTTAGGGTTAGGGTTAGGGTTAGGGTTAGGGTTAGGGTTAGGGTTAGGGTTAGGGTTAGGGTTAGGGTTAGGGTTAGGGTTAGGGTTAGGGTTAGGGTTAGGGTTAGGGTTAGGGTTAGGGTTAGGGTTAGGGTTAGGGTTAGGGTTAGGGTTAGGGTTAGGGTTAGGGTTAGGGTTAGGGTTAGGGTTAGGGTTAGGGTTAGGGTTAGGGTTAGGGTTAGGGTTAGGGTTAGGGTTAGGGTTAGGGTTAGGGTTAGGGTTAGGGTTAGGGTTAGGGTTAGGGTTAGGGTTAGGGTTAGGGTTAGGGTTAGGGTTAGGGTTAGGGTTAGGGTTAGGGTTAGGGTTAGGGTTAGGGTTAGGGTTAGGGTTAGGGTTAGGGTTAGGGTTAGGGTTAGGGTTAGGGTTAGGGTTAGGGTTAGGGTTAGGGTTAGGGTTAGGGTTAGGGTTAGGGTTAGGGTTAGGGTTAGGGTTAGGGTTAGGGTTAGGGTTAGGGTTAGGGTTAGGGTTAGGGTTAGGGTTAGGGTTAGGGTTAGGGTTAGGGTTAGGGTTAGGGTTAGGGTTAGGGTTAGGGTTAGGGTTAGGGTTAGGGTTAGGGTTAGGGTTAGGGTTAGGGTTAGGGTTAGGGTTAGGGTTAGGGTTAGGGTTAGGGTTAGGGTTAGGGTTAGGGTTAGGGTTAGGGTTAGGGTTAGGGTTAGGGTTAGGGTTAGGGTTAGGGTTAGGGTTAGGGTTAGGGTTAGGGTTAGGGTTAGGGTTAGGGTTAGGGTTAGGGTTAGGGTTAGGGTTAGGGTTAGGGTTAGGGTTAGGGTTAGGGTTAGGGTTAGGGTTAGGGTTAGGGTTAGGGTTAGGGTTAGGGTTAGGGTTAGGGTTAGGGTTAGGGTTAGGGTTAGGGTTAGGGTTAGGGTTAGGGTTAGGGTTAGGGTTAGGGTTAGGGTTAGGGTTAGGGTTAGGGTTAGGGTTAGGGTTAGGGTTAGGGTTAGGGTTAGGGTTAGGGTTAGGGTTAGGGTTAGGGTTAGGGTTAGGGTTAGGGTTAGGGTTAGGGTTAGGGTTAGGGTTAGGGTTAGGGTTAGGGTTAGGGTTAGGGTTAGGGTTAGGGTTAGGGTTAGGGTTAGGGTTAGGGTTAGGGTTAGGGTTAGGGTTAGGGTTAGGGTTAGGGTTAGGGTTAGGGTTAGGGTTAGGGTTAGGGTTAGGGTTAGGGTTAGGGTTAGGGTTAGGGTTAGGGTTAGGGTTAGGGTTAGGGTTAGGGTTAGGGTTAGGGTTAGGGTTAGGGTTAGGGTTAGGGTTAGGGTTAGGGTTAGGGTTAGGGTTAGGGTTAGGGTTAGGGTTAGGGTTAGGGTTAGGGTTAGGGTTAGGGTTAGGGTTAGGGTTAGGGTTAGGGTTAGGGTTAGGGTTAGGGTTAGG
>NW_026513644.1:37500-39060 GCF_027244095.1 Hemicordylus capensis | reverse complement strand
CCCGGTCTACCCGCATAGGCCTGAATGGCGGGTAGACCGGGCCTCCGCCCGCCGGGTAGACCTGGCCTCCGCCCGCCGGGTAGACCTGGCCTCCGGGCCTCCGGCCGGCCGGGCCTGGAGACGCCGCCGCTTCCCCCCCGGGAGGACACCCGCCCCCGGGCTTAATTTTCCAGTCGGGGGGGGGGGGTGTTGGCGCACCCCGGGGCTTAAGGCTCCCCTTCCCCGAGCCGAGCCACCCCCCCCCTTCCCGGGCTTAATGCTCGGCTCACCCCGTGGAGGTAGGCCTCTGGTGGAGGGAAGCGGGCAGGCGGGCAGGCCAGGGGCTGACGAAAGCTCCACCAACCTCTTCCTGCTGCTGCTGCTACTGCCAGCCTGCCTGGCTGAACTGTTTCCAGCCAGGGTGACATCACAGTAGGGCAGGCAGGGCACCTGGCTGCTGCTGCTGCTGCCAGCCTGCCTACCTGGCTGAACTGTTTCCAGCCAGGGTGACATCACAGTAGGGCAGGCAGGACCCATGGCTGCTGCTGCCAGAAGCCAGCCCTGCCTGCCTGGCTGAACTGTTTCCAGCCAGGGTGACATCACAGTAGGGCAGGCAGGACCATTGGCTGCTGCTGCTGGAAGCAGTGGTGCCTGCCTGCCTGCCCGCCTGAACTGTTTCCACCCAGGGCGATCTCACACGACAGCAGGCCGGGCAGAGTCCGGAACGGCGGCCCGGTCTACCCGCCCTAGCCGGCAAGGGAGGTAGACCTGGCCTCCGCCCCTCGGAGGCCCGGTCTACCCGCCCCAGAAGGCTAGGGAGGTAGACCGGGCCTCCGGAGGCCACCGGCTGCTATGGAGGTAGACCGGGCCTCCGGCCGTCGGAGGCCCGGTCTACCCGCCCCGGAAGGCTAGGGAGGTAGACCGGGCCTCCGGAGGCCACCGGCTGCTATGGAGGTAGACCGGGCCTCCGGCCGTCGGAGGCCCGGTCTACCCGCCCCAGAAGGCTAGGGAGGGAGACCGGGCCTCCGGAGGCCACCGGCTGCTATGGAGGTAGACCGGGCCTCCGGCCGTCGGAGGCCCGGTCTACCCGCCCCGGAAGCCCCGCGGAGGTAGACCGGGCCTCCGGAGGCCACCGGCTGCTATGGAGGTAGACCGGGCCTCCGGCCGTCGGAGGCCCGGTCTACCCGCCCCGGAAGGCTAGGGAGGTAGACCGGGCCTCCGGCCGTCGGAGGCCCGGTCTACCCGCCCCGGAAGCCCCGCGGAGGTAGACCGGGCCTCCGCCCGCCGCTCGAGCGGCAGAGTGCGGGGCGGAGGCCCGGTCTACCCGCGCGGGAGCCAGCGGGTAGACCGCCCCTCCTCCTCCGGGGCTCGGAAGTCCGGAAGGGGAGCAGACCGAGCGGTGCGCCGGGCTTTCGGTTCCAGAGACCCGGCCACATTTCCCGGTCGCCCCCGGTCCCGGTACGGATCCCCGGGCCGCCCCCTCCGGCTCGGGTGTCCGCGCGGAGATTTATGGCGACAGGCTTTTCAGGACCCTCGGACAACCGGACCGGCCTCACCGACTTTCGCGCCCGCCCGGGAAGA
>NW_026513644.1:25000-27500 GCF_027244095.1 Hemicordylus capensis | reverse complement strand
GGAAGGGACCGAGTGGGGAGCGGAGGCCCGGTCTACCCGCCATAGAGGCCTATGGGGGTAGACCTGGCCTCCGCCCGCCGGAGGCCCGGTCTACCCGCATAGGCCTGAATGGCGGGTAGACCTGGCCTCCGCCCGCCGGAGGCCCGGTCTACCCGCATAGGCCTGAATGGCGGGTAGACCTGGCCTCCGCCCGCCGGAGGCCCGGTCTACCCGCCTAGGCCTGAATGGCGGGTAGACCTGGCCTCCGCCCGCCGGGTAGACCTGGCCTCCGGGCCTCCGTCCGGCCGGGGCTGGAGACGCCGCCGCTTCCCCCCGGGAAGAACACTCCCTCCGGGGCTTAATTTTCCACAGTGGGTGGGGGGGGCGTCCCCGGGGCTTAAGGATCCGCTTCCCCTGGCCGGGGCTCCCACCTCCCTTCCCGGGCTTAAGGCCCCGCCGGCAGGCAGGCAGGCAGGCTGGGGAAGGGACCGAGTGGGGAGCGGAGGCCCGGTCTACCCGCCATAGAGGCCTATGGGGGTAGACCTGGCCTCCGCCCGCCGGAGGCCCGGTCTACCCGCATAGGCCTGAATGGCGGGTAGACCTGGCCTCCGCCCGCCGGAGGCCCGGTCTACCCGCATAGGCCTGAATGGCGGGTAGACCTGGCCTCCGCCCGCCGGAGGCCCGGTCTACCCGCATAGGCCTGAATGGCGGGTAGACCTGGCCTCCGCCCGCCGGAGGCCCGGTCTACCCGCATAGGCCTGAATGGCGGGTAGACCTGGCCTCCGCCCCCCGGAGGCCCGGTCTACCCGCATAGGCCTGAATGGCGGGTAGACCTGGCCTCCGCCCCCCGGAGGCCCGGTCTACCCGCATAGGCCTGAATGGCGGGTAGACCTGGCCTCCGCCCCCCGGAGGCCCGGTCTACCCGCCTAGGCCTGAATGGCGGGTAGACCTGGCCTCCGCCCGCCGGGTAGACCTGGCCTCCGGGCCTCCGTCCGGCCGGGGCTGGAGACGCCGCCGCTTCCCCCCGGGAAGAACACTCCCTCCGGGGCTTAATTTTCCACAGTGGGAGGGGGGGGCGTCCCCGGGGCTTAAGGATCCGCTTCCCCTGGCCGGGGCTCCCACCTCCCTTCCCGGGCTTAAGGCCCCGCCGGCAGGCAGGCAGGCAGGCTGGGGAAGGGACCGAGTGGGGAGCGGAGGCCCGGTCTACCCGCCATAGAGGCCTATGGGGGTAGACCTGGCCTCCGCCCGCCGGAGGCCCGGTCTACCCGCATAGGCCTGAATGGCGGGTAGACCTGGCCTCCGCCCGCCGGAGGCCCGGTCTACCCGCATAGGCCTGAATGGCGGGTAGACCTGGCCTCCGCCCGCCGGAGGCCCGGTCTACCCGCATAGGCCTGAATGGCGGGTAGACCTGGCCTCCGCCCGCCGGAGGCCCGGTCTACCCGCATAGGCCTGAATGGCGGGTAGACCTGGCCTCCGCCCGCCGGAGGCCCGGTCTACCCGCATAGGCCTGAATGGCGGGTAGACCTGGCCTCCGCCCCCCGGAGGCCCGGTCTACCCGCATAGGCCTGAATGGCGGGTAGACCTGGCCTCCGCCCCCCGGAGGCCCGGTCTACCCGCATAGGCCTGCATGGGGGTAGACCTGGCCTCCGCCCGCCGGGTAGACCTGGCCTCCGGGCCTCCGTCCGGCCGGGGCTGGAGACGCCGCCGCTTCCCCCCGGGAAGAACACTCCCTCCGGGGCTTAATTTTCCACAGTGGGTGGGGGGGGGCGTCCCCGGGGCTTAAGGATCCGCTTCCCCTGGCCGGGGCTCCCACCTCCCTTCCCGGGCTTAAGGCCCCGCCGGCAGGCAGGCAGGCAGGCTGGGGAAGGGACCGAGTGGGGAGCGGAGGCCCGGTCTACCCGCCATAGAGGCCTATGGGGGTAGACCTGGCCTCCGCCCGCCGGAGGCCCGGTCTACCCGCATAGGCCTGAATGGCGGGTAGACCTGGCCTCCGCCCGCCGGAGGCCCGGTCTACCCGCATAGGCCTGAATGGCGGGTAGACCTGGCCTCCGCCCGCCGGGTAGACCTGGCCTCCGGGCCTCCGGCCGGCCGGGCCTGGAGACGCCGCCGCTTCCCCCCCGGGAGGACACCCGCCCCCGGGCTTAATTTTCCAGTCGGGGGGGGGGGGGTGTTGGCGCACCCCGGGGCTTAAGGCTCCCCTTCCCCGAGCCGAGCCACCCCCCCCCTTCCCGGGCTTAATGCTCGGCTCACCCCGTGGAGGTAGGCCTCTGGTGGAGGGAAGCGGGCAGGCGGGCAGGCCAGGGGCTGACGAAAGCTCCACCAACCTCTTCCTGCTGCTGCTGCTACTGCCAGCCTGCCTGGCTGAACTGTTTCCAGCCAGGGTGACATCACAGTAGGGCAGGCAGGGCACCTGGCTGCTGCTGCTGCTGCCAGCCTGCCTACCTGGCTGAACTGTTTCCAGCCAGGGTGACATCACAGTAGGGCAGGCAGGACCCATGGCTGCTGCTGCCAGAAGCCAGCC
>NW_026513644.1:0-12500 GCF_027244095.1 Hemicordylus capensis | reverse complement strand
GGCCTGAATGGCGGGTAGACCTGGCCTCCGCCCCCCGGAGGCCCGGTCTACCCGCATAGGCCTGAATGGCGGGTAGACCTGGCCTCCGCCCCCCGGAGGCCCGGTCTACCCGCATAGGCCTGCATGGGGGTAGACCTGGCCTCCGCCCGCCGGGTAGACCTGGCCTCCGGGCCTCCGTCCGGCCGGGGCTGGAGACGCCGCCGCTTCCCCCCGGGAAGAACACTCCCTCCGGGGCTTAATTTTCCACAGTGGGTGGGGGGGGGCGTCCCCGGGGCTTAAGGATCCGCTTCCCCTGGCCGGGGCTCCCACCTCCCTTCCCGGGCTTAAGGCCCCGCCGGCAGGCAGGCAGGCAGGCTGGGGAAGGGACCGAGTGGGGAGCGGAGGCCCGGTCTACCCGCCATAGAGGCCTATGGGGGTAGACCTGGCCTCCGCCCGCCGGAGGCCCGGTCTACCCGCATAGGCCTGAATGGCGGGTAGACCTGGCCTCCGCCCGCCGGAGGCCCGGTCTACCCGCATAGGCCTGAATGGCGGGTAGACCTGGCCTCCGCCCGCCGGAGGCCCGGTCTACCCGCCTAGGCCTGAATGGCGGGTAGACCTGGCCTCCGCCCGCCGGGTAGACCTGGCCTCCGGGCCTCCGTCCGGCCGGGGCTGGAGACGCCGCCGCTTCCCCCCGGGAAGAACACTCCCTCCGGGGCTTAATTTTCCACAGTGGGTGGGGGGGGCGTCCCCGGGGCTTAAGGATCCGCTTCCCCTGGCCGGGGCTCCCACCTCCCTTCCCGGGCTTAAGGCCCCGCCGGCAGGCAGGCAGGCAGGCTGGGGAAGGGACCGAGTGGGGAGCGGAGGCCCGGTCTACCCGCCATAGAGGCCTATGGGGGTAGACCTGGCCTCCGCCCGCCGGAGGCCCGGTCTACCCGCATAGGCCTGAATGGCGGGTAGACCTGGCCTCCGCCCGCCGGAGGCCCGGTCTACCCGCATAGGCCTGAATGGCGGGTAGACCTGGCCTCCGCCCGCCGGAGGCCCGGTCTACCCGCATAGGCCTGAATGGCGGGTAGACCTGGCCTCCGCCCGCCGGAGGCCCGGTCTACCCGCATAGGCCTGAATGGCGGGTAGACCTGGCCTCCGCCCCCCGGAGGCCCGGTCTACCCGCATAGGCCTGAATGGCGGGTAGACCTGGCCTCCGCCCCCCGGAGGCCCGGTCTACCCGCATAGGCCTGAATGGCGGGTAGACCTGGCCTCCGCCCCCCGGAGGCCCGGTCTACCCGCCTAGGCCTGAATGGCGGGTAGACCTGGCCTCCGCCCGCCGGGTAGACCTGGCCTCCGGGCCTCCGTCCGGCCGGGGCTGGAGACGCCGCCGCTTCCCCCCGGGAAGAACACTCCCTCCGGGGCTTAATTTTCCACAGTGGGAGGGGGGGCGTCCCCGGGGCTTAAGGATCCGCTTCCCCTGGCCGGGGCTCCCACCTCCCTTCCCGGGCTTAAGGCCCCGCCGGCAGGCAGGCAGGCAGGCTGGGGAAGGGACCGAGTGGGGAGCGGAGGCCCGGTCTACCCGCCATAGAGGCCTATGGGGGTAGACCTGGCCTCCGCCCGCCGGAGGCCCGGTCTACCCGCATAGGCCTGAATGGCGGGTAGACCTGGCCTCCGCCCGCCGGAGGCCCGGTCTACCCGCATAGGCCTGAATGGCGGGTAGACCTGGCCTCCGCCCGCCGGAGGCCCGGTCTACCCGCATAGGCCTGAATGGCGGGTAGACCTGGCCTCCGCCCGCCGGAGGCCCGGTCTACCCGCATAGGCCTGAATGGCGGGTAGACCTGGCCTCCGCCCGCCGGAGGCCCGGTCTACCCGCATAGGCCTGAATGGCGGGTAGACCTGGCCTCCGCCCCCCGGAGGCCCGGTCTACCCGCATAGGCCTGAATGGCGGGTAGACCTGGCCTCCGCCCCCCGGAGGCCCGGTCTACCCGCATAGGCCTGCATGGGGGTAGACCTGGCCTCCGCCCGCCGGGTAGACCTGGCCTCCGGGCCTCCGTCCGGCCGGGGCTGGAGACGCCGCCGCTTCCCCCCGGGAAGAACACTCCCTCCGGGGCTTAATTTTCCACAGTGGGTGGGGGGGGGCGTCCCCGGGGCTTAAGGATCCGCTTCCCCTGGCCGGGGCTCCCACCTCCCTTCCCGGGCTTAAGGCCCCGCCGGCAGGCAGGCAGGCAGGCTGGGGAAGGGACCGAGTGGGGAGCGGAGGCCCGGTCTACCCGCCATAGAGGCCTATGGGGGTAGACCTGGCCTCCGCCCGCCGGAGGCCCGGTCTACCCGCATAGGCCTGAATGGCGGGTAGACCTGGCCTCCGCCCGCCGGAGGCCCGGTCTACCCGCATAGGCCTGAATGGCGGGTAGACCTGGCCTCCGCCCGCCGGAGGCCCGGTCTACCCGCCTAGGCCTGAATGGCGGGTAGACCTGGCCTCCGCCCGCCGGGTAGACCTGGCCTCCGGGCCTCCGTCCGGCCGGGGCTGGAGACGCCGCCGCTTCCCCCCGGGAAGAACACTCCCTCCGGGGCTTAATTTTCCACAGTGGGTGGGGGGGGCGTCCCCGGGGCTTAAGGATCCGCTTCCCCTGGCCGGGGCTCCCACCTCCCTTCCCGGGCTTAAGGCCCCGCCGGCAGGCAGGCAGGCAGGCTGGGGAAGGGACCGAGTGGGGAGCGGAGGCCCGGTCTACCCGCCATAGAGGCCTATGGGGGTAGACCTGGCCTCCGCCCGCCGGAGGCCCGGTCTACCCGCATAGGCCTGAATGGCGGGTAGACCTGGCCTCCGCCCGCCGGAGGCCCGGTCTACCCGCATAGGCCTGAATGGCGGGTAGACCTGGCCTCCGCCCGCCGGAGGCCCGGTCTACCCGCATAGGCCTGAATGGCGGGTAGACCTGGCCTCCGCCCGCCGGAGGCCCGGTCTACCCGCATAGGCCTGAATGGCGGGTAGACCTGGCCTCCGCCCCCCGGAGGCCCGGTCTACCCGCATAGGCCTGAATGGCGGGTAGACCTGGCCTCCGCCCCCCGGAGGCCCGGTCTACCCGCATAGGCCTGAATGGCGGGTAGACCTGGCCTCCGCCCCCCGGAGGCCCGGTCTACCCGCCTAGGCCTGAATGGCGGGTAGACCTGGCCTCCGCCCGCCGGGTAGACCTGGCCTCCGGGCCTCCGTCCGGCCGGGGCTGGAGACGCCGCCGCTTCCCCCCGGGAAGAACACTCCCTCCGGGGCTTAATTTTCCACAGTGGGAGGGGGGGCGTCCCCGGGGCTTAAGGATCCGCTTCCCCTGGCCGGGGCTCCCACCTCCCTTCCCGGGCTTAAGGCCCCGCCGGCAGGCAGGCAGGCAGGCTGGGGAAGGGACCGAGTGGGGAGCGGAGGCCCGGTCTACCCGCCATAGAGGCCTATGGGGGTAGACCTGGCCTCCGCCCGCCGGAGGCCCGGTCTACCCGCATAGGCCTGAATGGCGGGTAGACCTGGCCTCCGCCCGCCGGAGGCCCGGTCTACCCGCATAGGCCTGAATGGCGGGTAGACCTGGCCTCCGCCCGCCGGAGGCCCGGTCTACCCGCATAGGCCTGAATGGCGGGTAGACCTGGCCTCCGCCCGCCGGAGGCCCGGTCTACCCGCATAGGCCTGAATGGCGGGTAGACCTGGCCTCCGCCCGCCGGAGGCCCGGTCTACCCGCATAGGCCTGAATGGCGGGTAGACCTGGCCTCCGCCCCCCGGAGGCCCGGTCTACCCGCATAGGCCTGAATGGCGGGTAGACCTGGCCTCCGCCCCCCGGAGGCCCGGTCTACCCGCATAGGCCTGCATGGGGGTAGACCTGGCCTCCGCCCGCCGGGTAGACCTGGCCTCCGGGCCTCCGTCCGGCCGGGGCTGGAGACGCCGCCGCTTCCCCCCGGGAAGAACACTCCCTCCGGGGCTTAATTTTCCACAGTGGGTGGGGGGGGGCGTCCCCGGGGCTTAAGGATCCGCTTCCCCTGGCCGGGGCTCCCACCTCCCTTCCCGGGCTTAAGGCCCCGCCGGCAGGCAGGCAGGCAGGCTGGGGAAGGGACCGAGTGGGGAGCGGAGGCCCGGTCTACCCGCCATAGAGGCCTATGGGGGTAGACCTGGCCTCCGCCCGCCGGAGGCCCGGTCTACCCGCATAGGCCTGAATGGCGGGTAGACCTGGCCTCCGCCCGCCGGAGGCCCGGTCTACCCGCATAGGCCTGAATGGCGGGTAGACCTGGCCTCCGCCCGCCGGAGGCCCGGTCTACCCGCCTAGGCCTGAATGGCGGGTAGACCTGGCCTCCGCCCGCCGGGTAGACCTGGCCTCCGGGCCTCCGTCCGGCCGGGGCTGGAGACGCCGCCGCTTCCCCCCGGGAAGAACACTCCCTCCGGGGCTTAATTTTCCACAGTGGGTGGGGGGGGCGTCCCCGGGGCTTAAGGATCCGCTTCCCCTGGCCGGGGCTCCCACCTCCCTTCCCGGGCTTAAGGCCCCGCCGGCAGGCAGGCAGGCAGGCTGGGGAAGGGACCGAGTGGGGAGCGGAGGCCCGGTCTACCCGCCATAGAGGCCTATGGGGGTAGACCTGGCCTCCGCCCGCCGGAGGCCCGGTCTACCCGCATAGGCCTGAATGGCGGGTAGACCTGGCCTCCGCCCGCCGGAGGCCCGGTCTACCCGCATAGGCCTGAATGGCGGGTAGACCTGGCCTCCGCTCGCCGGGTAGACCTGGCCTCCGGGCCTCCAGCCGGCCCGGCCTGGAGACCCCGCCGCTTCCCCCCGGGAAGAACACTCCCTCCGGGGCTTAATTTTCCACAGTGGGAGGGGGGGGCGTCCCCGGGGCTTAAGGATCCGCTTCCCCTGGCCGGGGCTCCCACCTCCCTTCCCGGGCTTAAGGCCCCTCCGGCAGGCAGGCAGGCAGGCTGGGGAAGGGACCGAGTGGGGAGCGGAGGCCCGGTCTACCCGCCATAGAGGCCTATGGGGGTAGACCAGGCCTCCGCCCGCCGGAGGCCCGGTCTACCCGCATAGGCCTGAATGGCGGGTAGACCGGGCCTCCGCCCGCCGGGTAGACCTGGCCTCCGCCCGCCGGGTAGACCTGGCCTCCGGGCCTCCGTCCGGCCGGGGCTGGAGACGCCGCCGCTTCCCCCCGGGAAGAACACTCCCTCCGGGGCTTAATTTTCCACAGTGGGAGGGGGGGGGCGTCCCCGGGGCTTAAGGATCCGCTTCCCCTGGCCGGGGCTCCCACCTCCCTTCCCGGGCTTAAGGCCCCGTTGGCAGGCAGGCAGGCAGGCTGGGGAAGCGACCGAGTCGGGAGCGGAGGCCCGGTCTACCCGCCATAGAGTCCTATGGGGGTAGACCAGGCCTCCGCCCGCCGGAGGCCCGGTCTACCCGCATAGGCCTGAATGGCGGGTAGACCTGGCCTCCGCCCGCCGGGTAGACCTGGCCTCCGGGCCTCCAGCCGGCCCGGCCTGGAGACGCCGCCGCTTCCCCCCGGGAAGAACACTCCCTCCGGGGCTTAATTTTCCACAGTGGGAGGGGGGGCGTCCCCGGGGCTTAAGGATCCGCTTCCCCTGGCCGGGGCTCCCACCTCCCTTCCCGGGCTTAAGGCCCCGCCGGCAGGCAGGCTGGGGAAGGGACCGAGTGGGGAGCGGAGGCCCGGTCTACCCGCCATAGAGGCCTATGGGGGTAGACCTGGCCTCCGCCCGCCGGAGGCCCGGTCTACCCGCATAGGCCTGAATGGCGGGTAGACCTGGCCTCCGCCCGCCGGAGGCCCGGTCTACCCGCATAGGCCTGAATGGCGGGTAGACCTGGCCTCCGCCCGCCGGAGGCCCGGTCTACCCGCATAGGCCTGAATGGCGGGTAGACCTGGCCTCCGCCCGCCGGAGGCCCGGTCTACCCGCATAGGCCTGAATGGCGGGTAGACCTGGCCTCCGCCCCCCGGAGGCCCGGTCTACCCGCATAGGCCTGAATGGCGGGTAGACCTGGCCTCCGCCCCCCGGAGGCCCGGTCTACCCGCATAGGCCTGAATGGCGGGTAGACCTGGCCTCCGCCCCCCGGAGGCCCGGTCTACCCGCCTAGGCCTGAATGGCGGGTAGACCTGGCCTCCGCCCGCCGGGTAGACCTGGCCTCCGGGCCTCCGTCCGGCCGGGGCTGGAGACGCCGCCGCTTCCCCCCGGGAAGAACACTCCCTCCGGGGCTTAATTTTCCACAGTGGGAGGGGGGGCGTCCCCGGGGCTTAAGGATCCGCTTCCCCTGGCCGGGGCTCCCACCTCCCTTCCCGGGCTTAAGGCCCCGCCGGCAGGCAGGCAGGCAGGCTGGGGAAGGGACCGAGTGGGGAGCGGAGGCCCGGTCTACCCGCCATAGAGGCCTATGGGGGTAGACCTGGCCTCCGCCCGCCGGAGGCCCGGTCTACCCGCATAGGCCTGAATGGCGGGTAGACCTGGCCTCCGCCCGCCGGAGGCCCGGTCTACCCGCATAGGCCTGAATGGCGGGTAGACCTGGCCTCCGCCCGCCGGAGGCCCGGTCTACCCGCATAGGCCTGAATGGCGGGTAGACCTGGCCTCCGCCCGCCGGAGGCCCGGTCTACCCGCATAGGCCTGAATGGCGGGTAGACCTGGCCTCCGCCCGCCGGAGGCCCGGTCTACCCGCATAGGCCTGAATGGCGGGTAGACCTGGCCTCCGCCCCCCGGAGGCCCGGTCTACCCGCATAGGCCTGAATGGCGGGTAGACCTGGCCTCCGCCCCCCGGAGGCCCGGTCTACCCGCATAGGCCTGCATGGGGGTAGACCTGGCCTCCGCCCGCCGGGTAGACCTGGCCTCCGGGCCTCCGTCCGGCCGGGGCTGGAGACGCCGCCGCTTCCCCCCGGGAAGAACACTCCCTCCGGGGCTTAATTTTCCACAGTGGGTGGGGGGGGGCGTCCCCGGGGCTTAAGGATCCGCTTCCCCTGGCCGGGGCTCCCACCTCCCTTCCCGGGCTTAAGGCCCCGCCGGCAGGCAGGCAGGCAGGCTGGGGAAGGGACCGAGTGGGGAGCGGAGGCCCGGTCTACCCGCCATAGAGGCCTATGGGGGTAGACCTGGCCTCCGCCCGCCGGAGGCCCGGTCTACCCGCATAGGCCTGAATGGCGGGTAGACCTGGCCTCCGCCCGCCGGAGGCCCGGTCTACCCGCATAGGCCTGAATGGCGGGTAGACCTGGCCTCCGCCCGCCGGAGGCCCGGTCTACCCGCCTAGGCCTGAATGGCGGGTAGACCTGGCCTCCGCCCGCCGGGTAGACCTGGCCTCCGGGCCTCCGTCCGGCCGGGGCTGGAGACGCCGCCGCTTCCCCCCGGGAAGAACACTCCCTCCGGGGCTTAATTTTCCACAGTGGGTGGGGGGGGCGTCCCCGGGGCTTAAGGATCCGCTTCCCCTGGCCGGGGCTCCCACCTCCCTTCCCGGGCTTAAGGCCCCGCCGGCAGGCAGGCAGGCAGGCTGGGGAAGGGACCGAGTGGGGAGCGGAGGCCCGGTCTACCCGCCATAGAGGCCTATGGGGGTAGACCTGGCCTCCGCCCGCCGGAGGCCCGGTCTACCCGCATAGGCCTGAATGGCGGGTAGACCTGGCCTCCGCCCGCCGGAGGCCCGGTCTACCCGCATAGGCCTGAATGGCGGGTAGACCTGGCCTCCGCCCGCCGGAGGCCCGGTCTACCCGCATAGGCCTGAATGGCGGGTAGACCTGGCCTCCGCCCGCCGGAGGCCCGGTCTACCCGCATAGGCCTGAATGGCGGGTAGACCTGGCCTCCGCCCCCCGGAGGCCCGGTCTACCCGCATAGGCCTGAATGGCGGGTAGACCTGGCCTCCGCCCCCCGGAGGCCCGGTCTACCCGCATAGGCCTGAATGGCGGGTAGACCTGGCCTCCGCCCCCCGGAGGCCCGGTCTACCCGCCTAGGCCTGAATGGCGGGTAGACCTGGCCTCCGCCCGCCGGGTAGACCTGGCCTCCGGGCCTCCGTCCGGCCGGGGCTGGAGACGCCGCCGCTTCCCCCCGGGAAGAACACTCCCTCCGGGGCTTAATTTTCCACAGTGGGAGGGGGGGCGTCCCCGGGGCTTAAGGATCCGCTTCCCCTGGCCGGGGCTCCCACCTCCCTTCCCGGGCTTAAGGCCCCGCCGGCAGGCAGGCAGGCAGGCTGGGGAAGGGACCGAGTGGGGAGCGGAGGCCCGGTCTACCCGCCATAGAGGCCTATGGGGGTAGACCTGGCCTCCGCCCGCCGGAGGCCCGGTCTACCCGCATAGGCCTGAATGGCGGGTAGACCTGGCCTCCGCCCGCCGGAGGCCCGGTCTACCCGCATAGGCCTGAATGGCGGGTAGACCTGGCCTCCGCCCGCCGGAGGCCCGGTCTACCCGCATAGGCCTGAATGGCGGGTAGACCTGGCCTCCGCCCGCCGGAGGCCCGGTCTACCCGCATAGGCCTGAATGGCGGGTAGACCTGGCCTCCGCCCGCCGGAGGCCCGGTCTACCCGCATAGGCCTGAATGGCGGGTAGACCTGGCCTCCGCCCCCCGGAGGCCCGGTCTACCCGCATAGGCCTGAATGGCGGGTAGACCTGGCCTCCGCCCCCCGGAGGCCCGGTCTACCCGCATAGGCCTGCATGGGGGTAGACCTGGCCTCCGCCCGCCGGGTAGACCTGGCCTCCGGGCCTCCGTCCGGCCGGGGCTGGAGACGCCGCCGCTTCCCCCCGGGAAGAACACTCCCTCCGGGGCTTAATTTTCCACAGTGGGTGGGGGGGGGCGTCCCCGGGGCTTAAGGATCCGCTTCCCCTGGCCGGGGCTCCCACCTCCCTTCCCGGGCTTAAGGCCCCGCCGGCAGGCAGGCAGGCAGGCTGGGGAAGGGACCGAGTGGGGAGCGGAGGCCCGGTCTACCCGCCATAGAGGCCTATGGGGGTAGACCTGGCCTCCGCCCGCCGGAGGCCCGGTCTACCCGCATAGGCCTGAATGGCGGGTAGACCTGGCCTCCGCCCGCCGGAGGCCCGGTCTACCCGCATAGGCCTGAATGGCGGGTAGACCTGGCCTCCGCCCGCCGGAGGCCCGGTCTACCCGCCTAGGCCTGAATGGCGGGTAGACCTGGCCTCCGCCCGCCGGGTAGACCTGGCCTCCGGGCCTCCGTCCGGCCGGGGCTGGAGACGCCGCCGCTTCCCCCCGGGAAGAACACTCCCTCCGGGGCTTAATTTTCCACAGTGGGTGGGGGGGGCGTCCCCGGGGCTTAAGGATCCGCTTCCCCTGGCCGGGGCTCCCACCTCCCTTCCCGGGCTTAAGGCCCCGCCGGCAGGCAGGCAGGCAGGCTGGGGAAGGGACCGAGTGGGGAGCGGAGGCCCGGTCTACCCGCCATAGAGGCCTATGGGGGTAGACCTGGCCTCCGCCCGCCGGAGGCCCGGTCTACCCGCATAGGCCTGAATGGCGGGTAGACCTGGCCTCCGCCCGCCGGAGGCCCGGTCTACCCGCATAGGCCTGAATGGCGGGTAGACCTGGCCTCCGCCCGCCGGAGGCCCGGTCTACCCGCATAGGCCTGAATGGCGGGTAGACCTGGCCTCCGCCCGCCGGAGGCCCGGTCTACCCGCATAGGCCTGAATGGCGGGTAGACCTGGCCTCCGCCCCCCGGAGGCCCGGTCTACCCGCATAGGCCTGAATGGCGGGTAGACCTGGCCTCCGCCCCCCGGAGGCCCGGTCTACCCGCATAGGCCTGAATGGCGGGTAGACCTGGCCTCCGCCCCCCGGAGGCCCGGTCTACCCGCCTAGGCCTGAATGGCGGGTAGACCTGGCCTCCGCCCGCCGGGTAGACCTGGCCTCCGGGCCTCCGTCCGGCCGGGGCTGGAGACGCCGCCGCTTCCCCCCGGGAAGAACACTCCCTCCGGGGCTTAATTTTCCACAGTGGGAGGGGGGGCGTCCCCGGGGCTTAAGGATCCGCTTCCCCTGGCCGGGGCTCCCACCTCCCTTCCCGGGCTTAAGGCCCCGCCGGCAGGCAGGCAGGCAGGCTGGGGAAGGGACCGAGTGGGGAGCGGAGGCCCGGTCTACCCGCCATAGAGGCCTATGGGGGTAGACCTGGCCTCCGCCCGCCGGAGGCCCGGTCTACCCGCATAGGCCTGAATGGCGGGTAGACCTGGCCTCCGCCCGCCGGAGGCCCGGTCTACCCGCATAGGCCTGAATGGCGGGTAGACCTGGCCTCCGCCCGCCGGAGGCCCGGTCTACCCGCATAGGCCTGAATGGCGGGTAGACCTGGCCTCCGCCCGCCGGAGGCCCGGTCTACCCGCATAGGCCTGAATGGCGGGTAGACCTGGCCTCCGCCCGCCGGAGGCCCGGTCTACCCGCATAGGCCTGAATGGCGGGTAGACCTGGCCTCCGCCCCCCGGAGGCCCGGTCTACCCGCATAGGCCTGAATGGCGGGTAGACCTGGCCTCCGCCCCCCGGAGGCCCGGTCTACCCGCATAGGCCTGCATGGGGGTAGACCTGGCCTCCGCCCGCCGGGTAGACCTGGCCTCCGGGCCTCCGTCCGGCCGGGGCTGGAGACGCCGCCGCTTCCCCCCGGGAAGAACACTCCCTCCGGGGCTTAATTTTCCACAGTGGGTGGGGGGGGGCGTCCCCGGGGCTTAAGGATCCGCTTCCCCTGGCCGGGGCTCCCACCTCCCTTCCCGGGCTTAAGGCCCCGCCGGCAGGCAGGCAGGCAGGCTGGGGAAGGGACCGAGTGGGGAGCGGAGGCCCGGTCTACCCGCCATAGAGGCCTATGGGGGTAGACCTGGCCTCCGCCCGCCGGAGGCCCGGTCTACCCGCATAGGCCTGAATGGCGGGTAGACCTGGCCTCCGCCCGCCGGAGGCCCGGTCTACCCGCATAGGCCTGAATGGCGGGTAGACCTGGCCTCCGCCCGCCGGAGGCCCGGTCTACCCGCCTAGGCCTGAATGGCGGGTAGACCTGGCCTCCGCCCGCCGGGTAGACCTGGCCTCCGGGCCTCCGTCCGGCCGGGGCTGGAGACGCCGCCGCTTCCCCCCGGGAAGAACACTCCCTCCGGGGCTTAATTTTCCACAGTGGGTGGGGGGGGCGTCCCCGGGGCTTAAGGATCCGCTTCCCCTGGCCGGGGCTCCCACCTCCCTTCCCGGGCTTAAGGCCCCGCCGGCAGGCAGGCAGGCAGGCTGGGGAAGGGACCGAGTGGGGAGCGGAGGCCCGGTCTACCCGCCATAGAGGCCTATGGGGGTAGACCTGGCCTCCGCCCGCCGGAGGCCCGGTCTACCCGCATAGGCCTGAATGGCGGGTAGACCTGGCCTCCGCCCGCCGGAGGCCCGGTCTACCCGCATAGGCCTGAATGGCGGGTAGACCTGGCCTCCGCTCGCCGGGTAGACCTGGCCTCCGGGCCTCCAGCCGGCCCGGCCTGGAGACCCCGCCGCTTCCCCCCGGGAAGAACACTCCCTCCGGGGCTTAATTTTCCACAGTGGGAGGGGGGGGCGTCCCCGGGGCTTAAGGATCCGCTTCCCCTGGCCGGGGCTCCCACCTCCCTTCCCGGGCTTAAGGCCCCTCCGGCAGGCAGGCAGGCAGGCTGGGGAAGGGACCGAGTGGGGAGCGGAGGCCCGGTCTACCCGCCATAGAGGCCTATGGGGGTAGACCAGGCCTCCGCCCGCCGGAGGCCCGGTCTACCCGCATAGGCCTGAATGGCGGGTAGACCGGGCCTCCGCCCGCCGGGTAGACCTGGCCTCCGCCCGCCGGGTAGACCTGGCCTCCGGGCCTCCGTCCGGCCGGGGCTGGAGACGCCGCCGCTTCCCCCCGGGAAGAACACTCCCTCCGGGGCTTAATTTTCCACAGTGGGAGGGGGGGGGCGTCCCCGGGGCTTAAGGATCCGCTTCCCCTGGCCGGGGCTCCCACCTCCCTTCCCGGGCTTAAGGCCCCGTTGGCAGGCAGGCAGGCAGGCTGGGGAAGCGACCGAGTCGGGAGCGGAGGCCCGGTCTACCCGCCATAGAGTCCTATGGGGGTAGACCAGGCCTCCGCCCGCCGGAGGCCCGGTCTACCCGCATAGGCCTGAATGGCGGGTAGACCTGGCCTCCGCCCGCCGGGTAGACCTGGCCTCCGGGCCTCCAGCCGGCCCGGCCTGGAGACGCCGCCGCTTCCCCCCGGGAAGAACACTCCCTCCGGGGCTTAATTTTCCACAGTGGGAGGGGGGGCGTCCCCGGGGCTTAAGGATCCGCTTCCCCTGGCCGGGGCTCCCACCTCCCTTCCCGGGCTTAAGGCCCCGCCGGCAGGCAGGCTGGGGAAGGGACCGAGTGGGGAGCGGAGGCCCGGTCTACCCGCCATAGAGGCCTATGGGGGTAGACCTGGCCTCCGCCCGCCGGAGGCCCGGTCTACCCGCATAGGCCTGAATGGCGGGTAGACCTGGCCTCCGCCCGCCGGAGGCCCGGTCTACCCGCATAGGCCTGAATGGCGGGTAGACCTGGCCTCCGCCCGCCGGGTAGACCTGGCCTCCGGGCCTCCGTCCGGCCGGGGCAGGAGACGCCGCCGCTTCCCCCCCGGGAGGACACCCGCCCCCGG
>NW_026513643.1:0-47901 GCF_027244095.1 Hemicordylus capensis | reverse complement strand
GTCACACCCTTGGTCCATCCAACTCAGTGCTGTCTACCCAGATTGGCAGAGGCTTCTCCAAGGTTGCAGGCAGGAGTCTCTCTCAGCCCTATCTCGTTGGAGATGCAGCCAGGGAGGGAAAGCAGGAACCTAGATGCTCTTTCCAGAGGGGGCTCCATCCCCTAAGGGGAATCTCTTCCCGTGCTCACTAAGGTAATCTCCCATTCAAATACATACCAGGGCACACCCTGCTTAGCAAAGAGGACAAGTCATGCTTGCTACCACAAGACCAGCTCTCCTGATAGGAACACAGGAAGCTGCGATATACTCAGTCAGACCCTGGTTCCATCCAGCTCAGGGCTGTCTACCCAGACTGGCAGCAGCGGCTTCTCCGAGGTTGCAGGCAGGAATCTCTCTCAACCCTACCTTGGAGATGCTGCCAGGGAGGGAAAGCAGGAACCTAGATGCTCTTTCCAGAGGGGCTCCATCCCCTAAGGGGAATCTCTTCCAGTGCTCACTCAGGTAATCTCCCATTCAAATACATACCAGGGCACACCCTGCTTAGCAAAGAGGACAAGTCATGCTTGCTACCACAAGACCAGCTCTCCTGATAGGAACAGAGGAAGCTGCCATATACTGAGTCAGACCCTGGGTCCATCCAGCTCAGGGCTGTCTACCCAGACTGGCAGCAGAGGCTTCTCCGAGGTCGCAGGCAGGAGTCTCTCTCAGCCCTATCTCGTTGGAGATGCTGCCAGGGAGGGAAAGAAGGAACCTAGATGCTCTTTCCAGAGGGGCTCCATCTCCTAAGGGGAATCTCTTCCCGTGCTCACACAGGTAGTCTCCCATTCAAATACATACCAGGGCACACCCTGCTTAGCAAAGAGGACAAGTCATGCTTGCTGCCACAAGACCAGCTCTCCTGATAGGAGAAGAGGAAGCTGCCATATACTGAGTCAGACCCTGGGTCCATCCAGCTCAGGGCTGTCTACCCAGACTGGCAGCAGAGGCTTCTCCGAGGTTGCAGGCAGGAATCTCTCTCAACCCTACCTTGGAGATGCTGCCAGGGAGGGAAAGCAGGAACCTAGATGCTCTTTCCAGAGGGGCTCCATCCCCTAAGGGGAATCTCTTCCAGTGCTCACTGAGGTAGTCTCCCATTCAAATACATACCAGGGCAGACCCTGCTTAGCAAAGAGGACAAGTAATGCTTGCTACCACAAGACCAGCTCTACTGATAGGAACAAAGGAAGCTGCCATATACTGAGTCCGACCCTGGGTCCATCCAGCTCAGGGCTGTCTACCCAGACTGGCAGCGGCTTCTCCAAGGTCGCAGGCAGGAGTCTCTCTCAGCCCTATCTCGTTGGAGATGCTGCCAGGGAGGGAAAGAAGGAACCTAGATGCTCTTTCCAGAGGGGCTCCATCCCCTAAGGGGAATCTCTTCCCGTGCTCACACAGGTAGTCTCCCATTCAAATACATACCAGGGCAGACCCTGCTTAGCAAAGAGGACAAGTCATGCTTGCTACCACAAGACCAGCTCTCCTGATAGGAACAGAGGAAGCTGCCATATACTGAGTCAGACCCTGGGTCCATCAAGCTCAGGGCTGTCTACCCAGACTGGCAGCAGAGGCTTCTCTGAGGTTGCAGGCAGGAGTCTCTCTCAGCCCTATCTCGTTGGAGATGCTGCCAGGGAGGGAAAGCAGGAACCTAGTTGCTCTTTCCAGAGGGGCTCCATCCCCTAAGGGGAATCTCTTCCCGTGCTCACACAGGTGGTCTCCCATTCAAATACATACCAGGGCAAACCCTGCTTAGCAAAGAGGACAAGTCATGCTTGCTACCACAAGACCAGCTCTCCTGATAGGAACAGAGGAAGCTGCCATATACTGAGTCAGACCCTGGGTCCATCCAGCTCAGGGCTGTCTACCCAGACTGGCAGCGGCTTCTCCAAGGTTGCAGGCAGGAGTCTCTCTCAGCCCTATCTCGTTGGAGATGCTGCCAGGGAGGGAAAGCAGGAACCTAGATGCTCTTTCCAGAGGGGCTCCATCCCCTAAGGGGAATCTCTTCCTGTGCTCACACAGGTGGTCTCCCATTCAAATACATACCAGGGCAGACCCTGCTTAGCAAAGAGGACAAGTCATGCTTGCTACCACAAGACCAGCTCTCCTGATAGGAACACAGGAAGCTGCGATATACTCAGTCAGACCCTGGTTCCATCCAGCTCAGGGCTGTCTACCCAGACTGGCAGCAGCGGCTTCTCCGAGGTTGCAGGCAGGAATCTCTCTCAACCCTATCTCGTTGGAGATGCTGCCAGGGAGGGAAAGCAGGAACCTAGATGCTCTTTCCAGAGGTGCTCCATCCCCTATGGGGAATCTCTTCCCGTGCTCACTCAGGTAATCTCCCATTCAAATACATACCAGGGCAGACCCTGCTTAGCAAAGAGGACAAGTCATGCTTGCTACCACAAGACCAGCTCTCCTGATAGGAACACAGGAAGCTGCGATATACTCAGTCAGACCCTGGTTCCATCCAGCTCAGGGCTGTCTACCCAGACTGGCAGCAGCGGCTTCTCCGAGGTTGCAGGCAGGAATCTCTCTCAACCCTACCTTGGAGATGCTGCCAGGGAGGGAAAGCAGGAACCTAGATGCTCTTTCCAGAGGGGCTCCATCCCCTATGGGGAATCTCTTCCCGTGCTCACTCAGGTAATCTCCCATTCAAATACATACCAGGGCAGACCCTGCTTAGCAAAGAGGACAAGTCATGCTTGCTACCACAAGACCAGCTCTCCTGATAGGAACACAGGAAGCTGCGATATACTCAGTCAGACCCTGGTTCCATCCAGCTCAGGGCTGTCTACCCAGACTGGCAGCAGCGGCTTCTCCGAGGTTGCAGGCAGGAATCTCTCTCAACCCTACCTTGGAGATGCTGCCAGGGAGGGAAAGCAGGAACCTAGATGCTCTTTCCAAAGGGGCTCCATCCCCTAAGGGGAATCTCTTCCCGTGCTCACTAAGGTAATCTCCCATTCAAATACATACCAGGGCACACCCTGCTTAGCAAAGAGGACAAGTCATGCTTGCTACCACAAGACCAGCTCTCCTGATAGGAACACAGGAAGCTGCGATATACTCAGTCAGACCCTGGTTCCATCCAGCTCAGGGCTGTCTACCCAGACTGGCAGCAGCGGCTTCTCCGAGGTTGCAGGCAGGAATCTCTCTCAACCCTACCTTGGAGATGCTGCCAGGGAGGGAAAGCAGGAACCTAGATGCTCTTTCCAGAGGGGCTCCATCCCCTAAGGGGAATCTCTTCCAGTGCTCACTCAGATAATCTCCCATTCAAATACATACCAGGGCAGACCCTGCTTAGCAAAGAGGACAAGTCATGCTTGCTACCACAAGACCAGCTCTACTGATAGGAACAGAGGAAGCTGCCATATACTGAGTCAGACCCTTGGTCCATCCAGCTCAGGGCTGTCTACCCAGAATGGCAGCGGCTTCTCCAAGGTCGCAGGCAGGAGTCTCTCTCAGCCCTATCTCGTTGGAGATGCTGCCAGGGAGGGAAAGCAGGAACCTAGATGCTCTTTCCAGAGGGGCTCCATCCCCTAAGGGGAATCTCTTCCCGTGCTCACACAGGTAATCTCCCATTCAAATACATACCAGGGCAGACCCTGCTTAGCAAAGAGGACAAGTCATGCTTGCTACCACAAGACCAGCTCTCCTGATAGGAACAGAGGAAGCTGCCATATACTGAGTCACACCCTGGGTCCATCCAGCTCAGGGCTGTCTACCCAGACTGGCAGCGGCTTCTCCAAGGTCGCAGGCAGGAGTCTCTCTCAGCCCTATCTCGTTGGAGATGCAGCCAGGGAGGGAAAGAAGGAACCTAGATGCTCTTTCCAGAGGGGCTCCATCCCCTAAGGGGAATCTCTTCCCGTGCTCACACAGGTAATCTCCCATTCAAATACATACCAGGGCAGACCCTGCTTAGCAAAGAGGACAAGTCATGCTTGCTACCACAAGACCAGCTCTCCTGATAGGAACAGAGGAAGCTGCAATATACTGAGTCACACCCTTGGTCCATCCAGCTCAGTGCTGTCTACCCAGATTGGCAGAGGCTTCTCCAAGGTTGCAGGCAGGAGTCTCTCTCAGCCCTATATCGTTGGAGATGCTGCCAGGGAGGGAAAGAAGGAACCTAGATGCTCTTTCCAAAGGGGCTCCATCCCCTAAGGGGAATCTCTTCCCGTGCTCACTAAGGTAATCTCCCATTCAAATACATACCAGGGCACACCCTGCTTAGCAAAGAGGACAAGTCATGCTTGCTGCCACAAGACCAGCTCTCCTGATAGGAGAAGAGGAAGCTGCCATATACTGAGTCAGACCCTGGGTCCATCCAGCTCAGGGCTGTCTACCCAGACTGGCAGCAGCGGCTTCTCCGAGGTTGCAGGCAGGAATCTCTCTCAACCCTACCTTGGAGATGCTGCCAGGGAGGGAAAGCAGGAACCTAGATGCTCTTTCCAGAGGGGCTCCATCCCCTAAGGGGAATCTCTTCCAGTGCTCACTCAGGTAATCTCCCATTCAAATACATACCAGGGCACACCCTGCTTAGCAAAGAGGACAAGTCATGCTTGCTACCACAAGACCAGCTCTACTGATAGGAACAGAGGAAGCTGCCATATACTGAGTCAGACCCTGGGTCCATCCAGCTCAGGGCTGTCTACCCAGACTGGCAGCAGAGGCTTCTCCGAGGTCGCAGGCAGGAGTCTCTCTCAGCCCTATCTCGTTGGAGATGCTGCCAGGGAGGGAAAGAAGGAACCTAGATGCTCTTTCCAAAGGGGCTCCATCCCCTAAGGGGAATCTCTTCCCGTGCTCACACAGGTAATCTCCCATTCAAATACATACCAGGGCAGACCCTGCTTAGCAAAGAGGACAAGTCATGCTTGCTACCACAAGACCAGCTCTCCTGATAGGAACAGAGGAAGCTGCCATATACTGAGTCACACCCTGGGTCCATCCAGCTCAGGGCTGTCTACCCAGACTGGCAGCGGCTTCTCCAAGGTCGCAGGCAGGAGTCTCTCTCAGCCCTATCTCGTTGGAGATGCAGCCAGGGAGGGAAAGAAGGAACCTAGATGCTCTTTCCAGAGGGGCTCCATCCCCTAAGGGGAATCTCTTCCCGTGCTCACACAGGTAATCTCCCATTCAAATACATACCAGGGCAGACCCTGCTTAGCAAAGAGGACAAGTCATGCTTGCTACCACAAGACCAGCTCTCCTGATAGGAACAGAGGAAGCTGCCATATACTGAGTCAGACCCTGGGTCCATCCAGCTCAGTGCTGTCTACCCAGATTGGCAGAGGCTTCTCCAAGGTTGCAGGCAGGAGTCTCTCTCAGCCCTATATCGTTGGAGATGCTGCCAGGGAGGGAAAGAAGGAACCTAGATGCTCTTTCCAAAGGGGCTCCATCCCCTAAGGGGAATCTCTTCCCGTGCTCACTAAGGTAATCTCCCATTCAAATACATACCAGGGCACACCCTGCTTAGCAAAGAGGACAAGTCATGCTTGCTACCACAAGACCAGCTCTCCTGATAGGAACACAGGAAGCTGCGATATACTCAGTCAGACCCTGGTTCCATCCAGCTCAGGGCTGTCTACCCAGACTGGCAGCAGCGGCTTCTCCGAGGTTGCAGGCAGGAATCTCTCTCAACCCTACCTTGGAGATGCTGCCAGGGAGGGAAAGCAGGAACCTAGATGCTCTTTCCAGAGGGGCTCCATCCCCTAAGGGGAATCTCTTCCAGTGCTCACTCAGGTAATCTCCCATTCAAATACATACCAGGGCACACCCTGCTTAGCAAAGAGGACAAGTCATGCTTGCTACCACAAGACCAGCTCTACTGATAGGAACAGAGGAAGCTGCCATATACTGAGTCAGACCCTGGGTCCATCCAGCTCAGGGCTGTCTACCCAGACTGGCAGCAGAGGCTTCTCCGAGGTCGCAGGCAGGAGTCTCTCTCAGCCCTATCTCGTTGGAGATGCTGCCAGGGAGGGAAAGAAGGAACCTAGATGCTCTTTCCAAAGGGGCTCCATCTCCTAAGGGGAATCTCTTCCCGTGCTCACACAGGTAGTCTCCCATTCAAATACATACCAGGGCACACCCTGCTTAGCAAAGAGGACAAGTCATGCTTGCTGCCACAAGACCAGCTCTCCTGATAGGAGAAGAGGAAGCTGCCATATACTGAGTCAGACCCTGGGTCCATCCAGCTCAGGGCTGTCTACCCAGACTGGCAGCAGAGGCTTCTCCGAGGTTGCAGGCAGGAATCTCTCTCAACCCTACCTTGGAGATGCTGCCAGGGAGGGAAAGCAGGAACCTAGATGCTCTTTCCAGAGGGGCTCCATCCCCTAAGGGGAATCTCTTCCAGTGCTCACTCAGATAATCTCCCATTCAAATACATACCAGGGCAGACCCTGCTTAGCAAAGAGGACAAGTCATGCTTGCTACCACAAGACCAGCTCTACTGATAGGAACAGAGGAAGCTGCCATATACTGAGTCACACCCTTGGTCCATCCAGCTCAGGGCTGTCTACCCAGAATGGCAGCGGCTTCTCCAAGGTCGCAGGCAGGAGTCTCTCTCAGCCCTATCTCGTTGGAGATGCTGCCAGGGTGGGAAAGCAGGAACCTAGATGCTCTTTCCAAAGGGGCTCCATCCCCTAAGGGGAATCTCTTCCCGTGCTCACTAAGGTAATCTCCCATTCAAATACATACCAGGGCACACCCTGCTTAGCAAAGAGGACAAGTCATGCTTGCTACCACAAGACCAGCTCTCCTGATAGGAACACAGGAAGCTGCGATATACTCAGTCAGACCCTGGTTCCATCCAGCTCAGGGCTGTCTACCCAGACTGGCAGCAGCGGCTTCTCCGAGGTTGCAGGCAGGAATCTCTCTCAACCCTACCTTGGAGATGCTGCCAGGGAGGGAAAGCAGGAACCTAGATGCTCTTTCCAGAGGGGCTCCATCCCCTAAGGGGAATCTCTTCCAGTGCTCACTCAGATAATCTCCCATTCAAATACATACCAGGGCAGACCCTGCTTAGCAAAGAGGACAAGTCATGCTTGCTACCACAAGACCAGCTCTACTGATAGGAACAGAGGAAGCTGCCATATACTGAGTCAGACCCTTGGTCCATCCAGCTCAGGGCTGTCTACCCAGAATGGCAGCGGCTTCTCCAAGGTCGCAGGCAGGAGTCTCTCTCAGCCCTATCTCGTTGGAGATGCTGCCAGGGAGGGAAAGCAGGAACCTAGATGCTCTTTCCAGAGGGGCTCCATCCCCTAAGGGGAATCTCTTCCCGTGCTCACACAGGTAATCTCCCATTCAAATACATACCAGGGCAGACCCTGCTTAGCAAAGAGGACAAGTCATGCTTGCTACCACAAGACCAGCTCTCCTGATAGGAACAGAGTAAGCTGCCATATACTGAGTCACACCCTGGGTCCATCCAGCTCAGGGCTGTCTACCCAGACTGGCAGCGGCTTCTCCAAGGTCGCAGGCAGGAGTCTCTCTCAGCCCTATCTCGTTGGAGATGCAGCCAGGGAGGGAAAGAAGGAACCTAGATGCTCTTTCCAGAGGGGCTCCATCCCCTAAGGGGAATCTCTTCCCGTGCTCACACAGGTAATCTCCCATTCAAATACATACCAGGGCAGACCCTGCTTAGCAAAGAGGACAAGTCATGCTTGCTACCACAAGACCAGCTCTCCTGATAGGAACAGAGGAAGCTGCAATATACTGAGTCACACCCTTGGTCCATCCAGCTCAGTGCTGTCTACCCAGATTGGCAGAGGCTTCTCCAAGGTTGCAGGCAGGAGTCTCTCTCAGCCCTATCTCGTTGGAGATGCTGCCATGGAGGGAAAGCAGGAACCTAGATGCTCTTTCCAGAGGGGATCCATCCCCTAAGGGGAATCTCTTCCCGTGCTCACACAGGTAATCTCCCATTGAAATACATACTAGGGCAGACCCTGCTTAGCAAAGAGGACCAGTCATGCTTGCTACCACAAGACCAGCTCTCCTGATAGGAACACAGGAAGCTGCCATATACTGAGTCTGACCCTTGGTCCATCTAGCTCAAGACTGTCTACCCATACTGTCCCCAGAGGCTTCTCCGAGGTTGCAGGCAGGAGTCTCTCTCAACCCTACCTTGGAGATGCTGCCAGGGAGGGAAAGCAGGAACCTAGATGCTCTTTCCAGAGGGGCTCCATCCCCTAAGGGGAATCTCTTCCAGTGCTCACTCAGGTAATCTCCCATTCAAATACATACCAGGGCACACCCTGCTTAGCAAAGAGGACAAGTCATGCTTGCTACCACAAGACCAGCTCTACTGATAGGAACAGAGGAAGCTGCCATATACTGAGTCAGACCCTGGGTCCATCCAGCTCAGGGCTGTCTACCCAGACTGGCAGCAGAGGCTTCTCCGAGGTCGCAGGCAGGAGTCTCTCTCAGCCCTATCTCGTTGGAGATGCTGCCAGGGAGGGAAAGAAGGAACCTAGATGCTCTTTCCAAAGGGGCTCCATCTCCTAAGGGGAATCTCTTCCCGTGCTCACACAGGTAGTCTCCCATTCAAATACATACCAGGGCACACCCTGCTTAGCAAAGAGGACAAGTCATGCTTGCTGCCACAAGACCAGCTCTCCTGATAGGAGAAGAGGAAGCTGCCATATACTGAGTCAGACCCTGGGTCCATCCAGCTCAGGGCTGTCTACCCAGACTGGCAGCAGAGGCTTCTCCGAGGTTGCAGGCAGGAATCTCTCTCAACCCTACCTTGGAGATGCTGCCAGGGAGGGAAAGCAGGAACCTAGATGCTCTTTCCAGAGGGGCTCCATCCCCTAAGGGGAATCTCTTCCAGTGCTCACTCAGATAATCTCCCATTCAAATACATACCAGGGCAGACCCTGCTTAGCAAAGAGGACAAGTCATGCTTGCTACCACAAGACCAGCTCTACTGATAGGAACAGAGGAAGCTGCCATATACTGAGTCAGACCCTTGGTCCATCCAGCTCAGGGCTGTCTACCCAGAATGGCAGCGGCTTCTCCAAGGTCGCAGGCAGGAGTCTCTCTCAGCCCTATCTCGTTGGAGATGCTGCCAGGGAGGGAAAGCAGGAACCTAGATGCTCTTTCCAGAGGGGCTCCATCCCCTAAGGGGAATCTCTTCCCGTGCTCACACAGGTAATCTCCCATTCAAATACATACCAGGGAAGACCCTGCTTAGCAAAGAGGACAAGTCATGCTTGCTACCACAAGACCAGCTCTCCTGATAGGAACAGAGGAAGCTGCCATATACTGAGTCACACCCTGGGTCCATCCAGCTCAGGGCTGTCTACCCAGACTGGCAGCGGCTTCTCCAAGGTCGCAGGCAGGAGTCCCTCTCAGCCCTATCTCGTTGGAGATGCAGCCAGGGAGGGAAAGAAGGAACCTAGATGCTCTTTCCAGAGGGGCTCCATCCCCTAAGGGGAATCTCTTCCCGTGCTCACACAGGTAATCTCCCATTCAAATACATACCAGGGCAGACCCTGCTTAGCAAAGAGGACAAGTCATGCTTGCTACCACAAGACCAGCTCTCCTGATAGGAACAGAGGAAGCTGCAATATACTGAGTCACACCCTTGGTCCATCCAACTCAGTGCTGTCTACCCAGATTGGCAGAGGCTTCTCCAAGGTTGCAGGCAGGAGTCTCTCTCAGCCCTATCTCGTTGGAGATGCAGCCAGGGAGGGAAAGCAGGAACCTAGATGCTCTTTCCAGAGGGGCTCCATCCCCTAAGGGGAATCTCTTCCCGTGCTCACTAAGGTAATCTCCCATTCAAATACATACCAGGGCACACCCTGCTTAGCAAAGAGGACAAGTCATGCTTGCTACCACAAGACCAGCTCTCCTGATAGGAACACAGGAAGCTGCGATATACTCAGTCAGACCCTGGTTCCATCCAGCTCAGGGCTGTCTACCCAGACTGGCAGCAGCGGCTTCTCCGAGGTTGCAGGCAGGAATCTCTCTCAACCCTACCTTGGAGATGCTGCCAGGGAGGGAAAGCAGGAACCTAGATGCTCTTTCCAGAGGGGCTCCATCCCCTAAGGGGAATCTCTTCCAGTGCTCACTCAGGTAATCTCCCATTCAAATACATACCAGGGCACACCCTGCTTAGCAAAGAGGACAAGTCATGCTTGCTACCACAAGACCAGCTCTACTGATAGGAACAGAGGAAGCTGCCATATACTGAGTCAGACCCTGGGTCCATCCAGCTCAGGGCTGTCTACCCAGACTGGCAGCAGAGGCTTCTCCGAGGTCGCAGGCAGGAGTCTCTCTCAGCCCTATCTCGTTGGAGATGCTGCCAGGGAGGGAAAGAAGGAACCTAGATGCTCTTTCCAGAGGGGCTCCATCTCCTAAGGGGAATCTCTTCCCGTGCTCACACAGGTAGTCTCCCATTCAAATACATACCAGGGCACACCCTGCTTAGCAAAGAGGACAAGTCATGCTTGCTGCCACAAGACCAGCTCTCCTGATAGGAGAAGAGGAAGCTGCCATATACTGAGTCAGACCCTGGTTCCATCCAGCTCAGGGCTGTCTACCCAGACTGGCAGCAGAGGCTTCTCCGAGGTTGCAGGCAGGAATCTCTCTCAACCCTACCTTGGAGATGCTGCCAGGGAGGGAAAGCAGGAACCTAGATGCTCTTTCCAGAGGGGCTCCATCCCCTAAGGGGAATCTCTTCCAGTGCTCACTGAGGTAGTCTCCCATTCAAATACATACCAGGGCAGACCCTGCTTAGCAAAGAGGACAAGTAATGCTTGCTACCACAAGACCAGCTCTACTGATAGGAACAAAGGAAGCTGCCATATACTGAGTCCGACCCTGGGTCCATCCAGCTCAGGGCTGTCTACCCAGACTGGCAGCGGCTTCTCCAAGGTCGCAGGCAGGAGTCTCTCTCAGCCCTATCTCGTTGGAGATGCTGCCAGGGAGGGAAAGAAGGAACCTAGATGCTCTTTCCAGAGGGGCTCCATCCCCTAAGGGGAATCTCTTCCCGTGCTCACACAGGTAGTCTCCCATTCAAATACATACCAGGGCAGACCCTGCTTAGCAAAGAGGACAAGTCATGCTTGCTACCACAAGACCAGCTCTCCTGATAGGAACAGAGGAAGCTGCCATATACTGAGTCAGACCCTGGGTCCATCAAGCTCAGGGCTGTCTACCCAGACTGGCAGCAGAGGCTTCTCTGAGGTTGCAGGCAGGAGTCTCTCTCAGCCCTATCTCGTTGGAGATGCTGCCAGGGAGGGAAAGCAGGAACCTAGTTGCTCTTTCCAGAGGGGCTCCATCCCCTAAGGGGAATCTCTTCCCGTGCTCACACAGGTGGTCTCCCATTCAAATACATACCAGGGCAAACCCTGCTTAGCAAAGAGGACAAGTCATGCTTGCTACCACAAGACCAGCTCTCCTGATAGGAACAGAGGAAGCTGCCATATACTGAGTCAGACCCTGGGTCCATCCAGCTCAGGGCTGTCTACCCAGACTGGCAGCGGCTTCTCCAAGGTTGCAGGCAGGAGTCTCTCTCAGCCCTATCTCGTTGGAGATGCTGCCAGGGAGGGAAAGCAGGAACCTAGATGCTCTTTCCAGAGGGGCTCCATCCCCTAAGGGGAATCTCTTCCTGTGCTCACACAGGTGGTCTCCCATTCAAATACATACCAGGGCAGACCCTGCTTAGCAAAGAGGACAAGTCATGCTTGCTACCACAAGACCAGCTCTCCTGATAGGAACAGAGGAAGCTGCCATATACTGAGTCAGACCCTGGGTCCATCCAGCTCAGGGCTGTCTACCCAGACTGGCAGCGGCTTCTCCAAGGTTGCAGGCAGGAGTCTCTCTCAGCCCTATCTCGTTGGAGATGCTGCCAGGGAGGGAAAGCAGGAACCTAGATGCTCTTTCCAGACGGGCTCCATCCCCTAAGGGGAATCTCTTCCTGTGCTCACACAGGTAGTCTCCCATTCAAATACATACCAGGGCAGACCCTGCTTAGCAAAGAGGACAAGTCATGCTTGCTACCAGAAGACCAGTTCTCCTGATGGGAACAGAGGAAGCTGCCATATACTGAGTCAGACCCTGGGTCCATCCAGCTCAGGGCTGTCTACCCAGACTGGCAGCAGAGGCTTCTCCGAGTTTGCAGGCAGGAGTCTCTCTCAGCCCTATCTCATTGGAGATGCTGCCAGGGAGGGAAAGCAGGAACCTAGATCCTCTTTCCAGAGGTGCTCCATCCCCTAAGGGGAATCTCTTCCTGTGCTCACACAGGTGGTCTCCCATTCAAATACATACCAGGGCAGACCCTGCTTAGCAAAGAGGACAAGTCATGCTTGCTACCACAAGACCAGCTCTCCTGATAGGAACAGAGGAAGCTGCCATATACTGAGTCAGACCCTGGGTCCATCCAGCTCAGGGCTGTCTACCCAGACTGGCGGCAGAGGCTTCTCCAAGGTCGCAGGCAGGAGTCTCTCTCAGCCCTATCTCGTTGGAGATGCTGCCAGGGAGGGAAACAGGAACCTAGATGCTCTTTCCAGAGGGGCTCCATCCCCTAAGGGGAATCTCTTCCCGTGCTCACACAGGTAGTCTCCCATTCAAATACATACCAGGGCAGACCCTGCTTAGCAAAGAGGACAAGTCATGCTTGCTACCACAAGACCAGCTCTCCTGATAGGAACACAGGAAGCTGCGATATACTGAGTCAGACCCTGGTTCCATCCAGCTCAGGGCTGTCTACCCAGACTGGCAGCAGAGGCTTCTCCAAGGTTGCAGGCAGAAGTCTCTCTCAGCCCTATCTCGTTGGAGATGCTGCCAGGGAGGGAAAGCAGGAACCTAGATGCTCTTTCCAAAGGGGCTCCATCCCCTAAGGGGAATCTCTTCCAGTGCTCACTCAGGTAATCTCCCATTCAAATACATACCAGGGCAGACCCTGCTTAGCAAAGAGGACAAGTCATGCTTGCTACCACAAGACCAGCTCTACTGATAGGAACAGAGGAAGCTGCCATATACTGAGTCAGACCCTGGGTCCATCCAGCTCAGGGCTGTCTACCCAGATTGGCAGCAGAGGCTTCTCCAAGGTTGCAGGCAGGAGTCTCTCTCAGCCCTATCTCGTTGGAGATGCAGCCAGGGAGGGAAAGAAGGAACCTAGATGCTCTTTCCAAAGGGGCTCCAACCCCTAAGGGGAATCTCTTCCCGTGCTCACTAAGGTAATCTCCCATTCAAATACATACCAGGGCACACCCTGCTTAGCAAAGAGGACAAGTCATGCTTGCTACCACAAGACCAGCTCTCCTGATAGGAACACAGGAAGCTGCGATATACTCAGTCAGACCCTGGTTCCATCCAGCTCAGGGCTGTCTACCCAGACTGGCAGCAGCGGCTTCTCCAAGGTCGCAGGCAGGAATCTCTCTCAACCCTACCTTGGAGATGCTGCCAGGGAGGGAAAGCAGGAACCTAGATGCTCTTTCCAGAGGGGCTCCATCCCCTAAGGGGAATCTCTTCCAGTGCTCACTCAGGTAATCTCCCATTCAAATACATACCAGGGCACACCCTGCTTAGCAAAGAGGACAAGTCATGCTTGCTACCACAAGACCAGCTCTACTGATAGGAACAGAGGAAGCTGCCATATACTGAGTCAGACCCTGGGTCCATCCAGCTCAGGGCTGTCTACCCAGACTGGCAGCAGAGGCTTCTCCGAGGTCGCAGGCAGGAGTCTCTCTCAGCCCTATCTCGTTGGAGATGCTGCCAGGGAGGGAAAGAAGGAACCTAGATGCTCTTTCCAGAGGGGCTCCATCCCCTAAGGGGAATCTCTTCCTGTGCTCACACAGGTGGTCTCCCATTCAAATACATACCAGGGCAGACCCTGCTTAGCAAAGAGGACAAGTCATGCTTGCTACCACAAGACCAGCTCTCCTGATAGGAACAGAGGAAGCTGCCATATACTGAGTCAGACCCTGGGTCCATCCAGCTCAGGGCTGTCTACCCAGACTGGCAGCGGCTTCTCCAAGGTTGCAGGCAGGAGTCTCTCTCAGCCCTATCTCGTTGGAGATGCTGCCAGGGAGGGAAAGCAGGAACCTAGATGCTCTTTCCAGACGGGCTCCATCCCCTAAGGGGAATCTCTTCCTGTGCTCACACAGGTAGTCTCCCATTCAAATACATACCAGGGCAGACCCTGCTTAGCAAAGAGGACAAGTCATGCTTGCTACCAGAAGACCAGTTCTCCTGATGGGAACAGAGGAAGCTGCCATATACTGAGTCAGACCCTGGGTCCATCCAGCTCAGGGCTGTCTACCCAGACTGGCAGCAGAGGCTTCTCCGAGTTTGCAGGCAGGAGTCTCTCTCAGCCCTATCTCGTTGGAGATGCTGCCAGGGAGGGAAACAGGAACCTAGATGCTCTTTCCAGAGGGGCTCCATCCCCTAAGGGGAATCTCTTCCCGTGCTCACACAGGTAGTCTCCCATTCAAATACATACCAGGGCAGACCCTGCTTAGCAAAGAGGACAAGTCATGCTTGCTACCACAAGACCAGCTCTCCTGATAGGAACACAGGAAGCTGCGATATACTCAGTCAGACCCTGGTTCCATCCAGCTCAGGGCTGTCTACCCAGACTGGCAGCAGAGGCTTCTCCAAGGTTGCAGGCAGGAGTCTCTCTCAGCCCTATCTCGTTGGAGATGCTGCCAGGGAGGGAAAGCAGGAACCTAGATGCTCTTTCCAAAGGGGCTCCATCCCCTAAGGGGAATCTCTTCCCGTGCTCACTAAGGTAATCTCCCATTCAAATACATACCAGGGCACACCCTGCTTAGCAAAGAGGACAAGTCATGCTTGCTACCACAAGACCAGCTCTCCTGATAGGAACACAGGAAGCTGCGATATACTCAGTCAGACCCTGGTTCCATCCAGCTCAGGGCTGTCTACCCAGACTGGCAGCAGCGGCTTCTCCGAGGTTGCAGGCAGGAATCTCTCTCAACCCTACCTTGGAGATGCTGCCAGGGAGGGAAAGCAGGAACCTAGATGCTCTTTCCAGAGGGGCTCCATCCCCTAAGGGGAATCTCTTCCAGTGCTCACTCAGATAATCTCCCATTCAAATACATACCAGGGCAGACCCTGCTTAGCAAAGAGGACAAGTCATGCTTGCTACCACAAGACCAGCTCTACTGATAGGAACAGAGGAAGCTGCCATATACTGAGTCAGACCCTGGGTCCATCCAGCTCAGGGCTGTCTACCCAGACTGGCAGCAGAGGCTTCTCCGAGGTCGCAGGCAGGAGTCTCTCTCAGCCCTATCTCGTTGGAGATGCTGCCAGGGAGGGAAAGAAGGAACCTAGATGCTCTTTCCAGAGGGGCTCCATCCCCTAAGGGGAATCTCTTCCCGTGCTCACACAGGTAGTCTCCCATTCAAATACATACCAGGGCAGACCCTGCTTAGCAAAGAGGACAAGTCATGCTTGCTACCACAAGACCAGCTCTCCTGATAGGAACAGAGGAAGCTGCCATATACTGAGTCAGACCCTGGGTCCATCCAGCTCAGGGCTGTCTACCCAGACTGGCAGCAGAGGCTTCTCCGAGGTTGCAGGCAGGAGTCTCTCTCAGCCCTATCTCGTTGGAGATGCTGCCAGGGAGGGAAAGCAGGAACCTAGTTGCTCTTTCCAGAGGGGCTCCATCCCCTAAGGGGAATCTCTTCCCGTGCTCACACAGGTGGTCTCCCATTCAAATACATACCAGGGCAAACCCTGCATAGCAAAGAGGACAAGTCATGCTTGCTACCACAAGACCAGCTCTCCTGATAGGAACAGAGGAAGCTGCCATATACTGAGTCAGACCCTGGGTCCATCCAGCTCAGGGCTGTCTACCCAGACTGGCAGCGGCTTCTCCAAGGTTGCAGGCAGGAGTCTCTCTCAGCCCTATCTCGTTGGAGATGCTGCCAGGGAGGGAAAGCAGGAACCTAGATGCTCTTTCCAGAGGGGCTCCATCCCCTAAGGGGAATCTCTTCCTGTGCTCACACAGGTGGTCTCCCATTCAAATACATACCAGGGCAGACCCTGCTTAGCAAAGAGGACAAGTCATGCTTGCTACCAGAAGACCAGTTCTCCTGATGGGAACAGAGGAAGCTGCCATATACTGAGTCAGACCCTGGGTCCATCCAGCTCAGGGCTGTCTACCCAGACTGGCAGCAGAGGCTTCTCCGAGTTTGCAGGCAGGAGTCTCTCTCAGCCCTATCTCATTGGAGATGCTGCCAGGGAGGGAAAGCAGGAACCTAGATCCTCTTTCCAGAGGTGCTCCATCCCCTAAGGGGAATCTCTTCCTGTGCTCACACAGGTGGTCTCCCATTCAAATACATACCGGGGCAGACCCTGCTTAGCAAAGAGGACAAGTCATGCTTGCTACCACAAGACCAGCTCTCCTGATAGGAACAAAGGAAGCTCCCATATACTGAGTCAGACCCTTGGTCCATCCAGCTCAGGAATGTCTACCCAGACTGGCAGCAGAGGCTTCTCCGAGGTTGCAGGCAGGAATCTCTCTCAGCCCTATCTCATTGGAGATGCTGCCAGGGAGGGAAAGCAGGAACCTAGATGCTCTTTCCCGAGGGGCTCCATGCCCTAAGGGGAATCTCTTCCCGTGCTCACTCAGGTAGTCTCCCATTCAAATACATACCAGGGCAGATCCTGCTTAGCAAAGAGGACAAGTCATGCTTGCTACCACAAGACCAGCTCTCCTGATAGGAACAGAGGAAGCTGCCATATACTGAGTCAGACCCTGGGTCCATCCAGCTCAGGGCTGTCTACCCAGACTGGCGGCAGAGGCTTCTCCAAGGTCGCAGGCAGGAGTCTCTCTCAGCCCTATCTCGTTGGAGATGCTGCCATGGAGGGAAAGCAGGAACCTAGATGCTCTTTCCAGAGGGGCTCCATCCCCTAAGGGGAATCTCTTCCCGTGCTCACACAGGTAATCTCCCATTCAAATACATACCAGGGCAGACCCTGCTTAGGAAGGAGGAAAAGTCATGCTTGCTACCACAAGACCAGCTCTCCTGATAGGAACAGAGGAAGCTGCCATATACTGAGTCAGACCCTGGGTCCATCCAGCTCAGGGCTGTCTACCCAGACTGGCAGCAGAGGCTTCTCCAAGGTCGCAGGCAGGAGTCTCTCTCAGCCCTATCTCGTTGGAGATGCTGCCAGGGAGGGAAAGCAGGAACCTAGATGCTCTTTCCAGAGGGGCTCCATCCCCTATGGTTAATCTCTTCCCGTGCTCACTCAGGTAGTCTCCCATTCAAATACATACCAGGGCAGACCCTGCTTAGCAAAGAGGACAAGTCATGCTTGCTACCACAAGACCAGCTCTCCTGATAGGAACAGAGGAAGCTGCCATATACTGAGTCAGACCCTGGGTCCATCCAGCTCAGGGCTGTCTACCCAGAGACTTCTCCAAGGTTGCAGGCAGGAGTCTCTCTCAGCCCTATCTCGTTGGAGATGCAGCCAGGGAGGGAAAGCAGGAACCTAGATGCTCTTTCCAGAGGGGCTCCATCCCCTAAGGGGAATCTCTTCCCGTGCTCACTCAGGTAGTCTCCCATTCAAATACATACCAGGGCACACCCTGCTTAGCAAAGAGGTCGAGTCATGCTTGCTACCACAAGACCAGCTCTCCTGATAGGAACAGAGGAAGCTGCCATATACTGAGTCAGACCCTTGGTCCATCCAGCTCAGGGCTGTCTACCCAGAATGGCAGCGGCTTCTCCAAGGTCGCAGGCAGGAGTCTCTCTCAGCCCTATCTCGTTGGAGATGCTGCCAGGGAGGGAAAGCAGGAACCTAGATGCTCTTTCCAGAGGGGCTCCATCCCCTAAGGGGAATCTCTTCCCGTGCTCACACAGGTAATCTCCCATTCAAATACATACCAGGGCAGACCCTGCTTAGCAAAGAGGACAAGTCATGCTTGCTACCACAAGACCATCTCTCCTGATAGGAACATAGGAAGCTGCCATATACTGAATCACACCCTGGGTCCATCCAGCTCAGGGCTGTCTACCCAGACTGGCAGCGGCTTCTCCAAGGTCGCAGGCAGGAGTCTCTCTCAGCCCTATCTCGTTGGAGATGCTGCCAGGGAGGGAAAGAAGGAACCTAGATGCTCTTTCCAGAGCGGCTTCATCCCCTAAGGGGAATCTCTTCCCGTGCTCACACAGGTGGTCTCCCATTCAAATACATACCAGGGCAGACCCTGCTTAGCAAAGAGGACAAGTCATGCTTGCTACCACAAGACCAGCTCTCCTGATAGGAACAGAGGAAGCTGCCATATACTGAGTCAGACCCTGGGTCCATCCAGCTCAGGGCTGTCTACCCAGACTGGCAGCGGCTTCTCCAAGGTTGCAGGCAGGAGTCTCTCTCAGCCCTATTTCGTTGGAGATGCTGCCAGGGAGGGAAAGCAGGAACCTAGATGCTCTTTCCAGACGGGCTCCATCCCCTAAGGGGAATCTCTTCCTGTGCTCACACAGGTAGTCTCCCATTCAAATACATACCAGGGCAGACCCTGCTTAGCAAAGAGGACAAGTCATGCTTGCTACCAGAAGACCAGTTCTCCTGATGGGAACAGAGGAAGCTGCCATATACTAAGTCAGACCCTGGGTCTATCCAGCTCAGGGCTGTCTACCCAGACTGGCAGCAGAGGCTTCTCCGAGTTTGCAGGCAGGAGTCTCTCTCAGCCCTATCTCATTGGAGATGCTGCCAGGGAGGGAAAGCAGGAACCTAGATCCTCTTTCCAGAGGTGCTCCATCCCCTAAGGGGAATCTCTTCCTGTGCTCACACAGGTGGTCTCCCATTCAAATACATACCAGGGCAGACCCTGCTTAGCAAAGAGGACAAGTCATGCTTGCTACCACAAGACCAGCTCTCCTGATAGGAACAGAGGAAGCTGCCATATACTGAGTCAGACCCTGGGTCCATCCAGCTCAGGGCTGTCTACCCAGACTGGCGGCAGAGGCTTCTCCAAGGTCGCAGGCAGGAGTCTCTCTCAGCCCTATCTCGTTGGAGATGCTGCCAGGGAGGGAAAGCAGGAACCTAGATGCTCTTTCCAGAGGGGCTCCATCCCCTAAGGGGAATCTCTTCCTGTGCTCACACAGGTGGTCTCCCATTCAAATACATACCAGGGCAGACCCTGCTTAGCAAAGAGGACAAGTCATGCTTGCTACCACAAGACCAGCTCTCCTGATAGGAACAGAGGAAGCTGCCATATACTGAGTCAGACCCTTGGTCTATCTTGCTCAGTATTGTCTACCCAGAATGGCAGCGGCTTCTCCAGGGTTGCAGGCAGGAGTCTCTCTCAGCCCTATCTCGTTGGAGATGCAACCAGGGAGGGAAAGCAGGAACCTGGATGCTCTTTCCAGAGGGGCTCCATCCCCTAAGGGGAATCTCTTCCCGTGCTCACTCAGGTAGTCTTCCATTCAAATACATACCAGGGCACACCCTGCTTAGCAAAGAGGTCGAGTCATGCTTGCTACCACAAGACCAGCTCTCCTGATAGGAACAGAGGAAGCTGCCATATACTGAGTCAGACCCTTGGTCCATCCAGCTCAGGGCTGTCTACCCAGAATGGCAGCAGCTTCTCCAAGGTCGCAGGCAGGAGTCTCTCTCAGCCCTATCTCGTTGGAGATGCAGCCAGGGAGGGAAAGCAGGAACCTAGATGCTCTTTTCAGAGGGGCTCCATCCCCTAAGGGGAATATCTTCCCGTGCTCACACAGGTAATCTCCCATTCAAATACATACCAGGGCAGACCCTGCTTAGCAAAGAGGACAAGTCATGCTTGCTACCACAAGACCAGCTCTACTGATAGGAACAGAGGAAGCTGCCATATACTGAGTCAGACCCTGGGTCCATCCAGCTCAGGGCTGTCTTCCCAGACTGGCAGAGGCTTCTCCAAGGTTGCAGGCAGGAGCCTCTCTCAGCCCTATCTCGTTGGAGATGCAGCCAGGGAGGGAAAGCAGGAACCTAGATGCTCTTTCCAGAGGGGCTCCATCCCCTAAGGGGAATCTCTTCCCGTGCTCACTCAGGTAGTCTCCCATTCAAATACATACCAGGGCAGACCCTGCTTAGCAAAGAGGTCGAGTCATGCTTCCTACCACAAGACCAGCTCTACTGATAGGAACAGAGGAAGCTGCCATATACTGAGTCAGACCCTGGGTCCATCCAGCTCAGGGCTGTCTTCCCAGACTGGCAGAGGCTTCTCCAAGGTTGCAGGCAGGAGTCTCTCTCAGCCCTATCTCGTTGGAGATGCAGCCAGGGAGGGAAAGAAGGAACCTAGATGCTCTTTCCAGAGGGGCTCCATCCCCTAAGGGGAATCTCTTCCCGTGCTCACTCAGGTAGTCTCCCATTCAAATACATACCAGGGCAGACCCTGCTTAGCAAAGAGGTCGAGTCATGCTTCCTACCACAAGACCAGCTCTCCTGATAGGAACAGAGGAAGCTGCCATATACTGAGTCACACCCTGGGTCCATCCAGCTCAGGGCTGTCTACCCAGACTGGCAGCGGCTTCTCCAAGGTCGCAGGCAGGAGTCTCTCTCAGCCCTATCTCGTTGGAGATGCAGCCAGGGAGGGAAAGAAGGAACCTAGATGCTCTTTCCAGAGGGGCTCCATCCCCTAAGGGGAATCTCTTCCCGTGCTCACTCAGGTAGTCTCCCATTCAAATACATACCAGGGCAGACCCTGCTTAGCAAAGAGGTCGAGTCATGCTTGCTACCACAAGACCAGCTCTCCTGATAGGAACAGAGGAAGCTGCCATATACTGAGTCACACCCTTGGTCCATCCAGCTCAGGGCTGTCTACCCAGACTGGCAGAGGCTTCTCCAAGGTTGCAGGCAGGAGTCTCTCTCAGCCCTATCTCGTTGGAGATGCAGCCAGGGAGGGAAAGAAGGAACCTAGATGCTCTTTCCAGAGGGGCTCCATCCCCTAAGGGGAATCTCTTCCCGTGCTCACTCAGGTAGTCTCCCATTCAAATACATACCAGGGCAGACCCTGCTTAGCAAAGAGGACAAGTCATGCTTGCTACCACAAGACCAGCTCTCCTGATAGGAACAGAGGAAGCTGCCATATACTGAGTCACACCCTTGGTCCATCCAGCTCAGGGCTGTCTACCCAGACTGGCAGAGGCTTCTCCAAGGTTGCAGGCAGGAGTCTCTCTCAGCCCTATCTCGTTGGAGATGCAGCCAGGGAGGGAAAGAAGGAACCTAGATGCTCTTTCCAGAGGGGCTCCATCCCCTAAGGGGAATCTCTTCCCGTGCTCACTCAGGTAGTCTCCCATTCAAATACATACCAGGGCAGACCCTGCTTAGCAAAGAGGTCGAGTCATGCTTGCTACCACAAGACCAGCTCTCCTGATAGGAACAGAGGAAGCTGCAATATACTGAGTCACACCCTTGGTCCATCCAGCTCAGGGCTGTCTACCCAGATTGGCAGAGGCTTCTCCAAGGTTGCAGGCAGGAGTCTCTCTCAGCCCTATCTCGTTGGAGATGCAGCCAGGGAGGGAAAGCAGGAACCTAGATGCTCTTTCCAGAGGGGCTCCATCCCCTAAGGGGAATCTCTTCCCGTGCTCACTCAGGTAGTCTCCCATTCAAATACATACCAGGGCAGACCCTGCTTAGCAAAGAGGTCGAGTCATGCTTGCTACCACAAGACCAGCTCTCCTGATAGGAACAGAGGAAGCTGCCATATACTGAGTCACACCCTGGGTCCATCCAGCTCAGGGCTGTCTACCCAGACTGGCAGCGGCTTCTCCAAGGTGGCAGGCAGGAGTCTCTCTCAGCCCTATCTCGTTGGAGATGCAGCCAGGGAGGGAAAGAAGGAACCTAGATGCTCTTTCCAGAGGGGCTCCATCCCCTAAGGGGAATCTCTTCCCGTGCTCACACAGGTAATCTCCCATTCAAATACATACCAGGGCAGACCCTGCTTAGCAAAGAGGACAAGTCATGCTTGCTACCACAAGACCAGCTCTCCTGATAGGAACAGAGGAAGCTGCAATATACTGAGTCACACCCTTGGTCCATCCAGCTCAGGGCTGTCTACCCAGATTGGCAGAGGCTTCTCCGAGGTTGCAGGCAGGAGTCTCTCTCAGCCCTATCTCGTTGGAGATGCTGCCAGGGAGGGAAAGAAGGAACCTAGATGCTCTTTCCAAAGGGGCTCCATCCCCTAAGGGGAATCTCTTCCCGTGCTCACTAAGGTAATCTCCCATTCAAATACATACCAGGGCACACCCTGCTTAGCAGAGAGGACAAGTCATGCTTGCTACCACAAGACCAGCTCTCCTGATAGGAACACAGGAAGCTGCGATATACTCAGTCAGACCCTGGTTCCATCCAGCTCAGGGCTGTCTACCCAGACTGGCAGCAGCGGCTTCTCCGAGGTTGCAGGCAGGAATCTCTCTCAACCCTACCGTGGAGATGCTGCCAGGGAGGGAAAGCAGGAACCTAGATGCTCTTTCCAGAGGGGCTCCATCCCCTAAGGGGAATCTCTTCCAGTGCTCACTCAGGTAATCTCCCATTCAAATACATACCAGGGCAGACCCTGCTTAGCAAAGAGGACAAGTCATGCTTGCTACCACAAGACCAGCTCTACTGATAGGAACAGAGGAAGCTGCCATATACTGAGTCAGACCCTGGGTCCATCCAGCTCAGGGCTGTCTACCCAGACTGGCAGCAGAGGCTTCTCCGAGGTCGCAGGCAGGAGTCTCTCTCAGCCCTATCTCGTTGGAGATGCTGCCAGGGAGGGAAAGAAGGAACCTAGATGCTCTTTCCAAAGGGGCTCCATCTCCTAAGGGGAATCTCTTCCCGTGCTCACACAGGTAGTCTCCCATTCAAATACATACCAGGGCACACCCTGCTTAGCAAAGAGGACAAGTCATGCTTGCTGCCACAAGACCAGCTCTCCTGATAGGAGAAGAGGAAGCTGCCATATACTGAGTCACACCCTGGGTCCATCCAGCTCAGGGCTGTCTACCCAGACTGGCAGCAGAGGCTTCTCCGAGGTTGCAGGCAGGAATCTCTCTCAACCCTACCTTGGAGATGCTGCCAGGGAGGGAAAGCAGGAACCTAGATGCTCTTTCCAGAGGGGCTCCATCCCCTAAGGGGAATCTCTTCCAGTGCTCACTCAGGTAGTCTCCCATTCAAATACATACCAGGGCAGACCCTGCTTAGCAAAGAGGACAAGTCATGCTTGCTACCACAAGACCAGCTCTACTGATAGGAACAAAGGAAGCTGCCATATACTGAGTCCGACCCTGGGTCCATCCAGCTCAGGGCTGTCTACCCAGACAGGCAGCGGCTTCTCCAAGGTCGCAGGCAGGAGTCTCTCTCAGCCCTATCTCGTTGGAGATGCTGCCAGGGAGGGAAAGAAGGAACCTAGATGCTCTTTCCAGAGGGGCTCCATCCCCTAAGGGGAATCTCTTCCCGTGCTCACAAAGGTAGTCTCCCATTCAAATACATACCAGGGCAGACCCTGCTTAGCAAAGAGGACAAGTCATGCTTGCTACCACAAGACCAGCTCTCCTGATAGGAACAGAGGAAGCTGCCATATACTGAGTCAGACCCTGGGTCCATCAAGCTCAGGGCTGTCTACCCAGACAGGCAGCAGAGGCTTCTCTGAGGTTGTAGGCAGGAGTCTCTCTCAGCCCTATCTCGTTGGAGATGCTGCCAGGGAGGGAAAGCAGGAACCTAGTTGCTCTTTCCAGAGGGGCACCATCCCCTAAGGGGAATCTCTTCCCGTGCTCACACAGGTGGTCTCCCATTCAAATACATACCAGGGCAAACCCTGCTTAGCAAAGAGGACAAGTCATGCTTGCTACCACAAGACCAGCTCTCCTGATAGGAACAGAGGAAGCTGCCATATACTGAGTCAGACCCTGGGTCCATCCAGCTCAGGGCTGTCTACCCAGACTGGCAGCGGCTTCTCCAAGGTTGCAGGCAGGAGTCTCTCTCAGCCCTATCTCGTTGGAGATGCTGCCAGGGAGGGAAAGCAGGAACCTAGATGCTCTTTCCAGAGGGGCTCCATCCCCTAAGGGGAATCTCTTCCTGTGCTCACACAGGTGGTCTCCCATTCAAATATATACCAGGGCAGACCCTGCTTAGCAAAGAGGACAAGTCATGCTTGCTACCACAAGACCAGCTCTCCTGATAGGAACAGAGGAAGCTGCCATATACTGAGTCACACCCTGGGTCCATCCAGCTCAGGGCTGTCTACCCAGACTGGCAGCGGCTTCTCCAAGGTTGCAGGCAGGAGTCTCTCTCAGCCCTATCTCGTTGGAGATGCTGCCAGGGAGGGAAAGCAGGAACCTAGATGCTCTTTCCAGGCGGGCTCCATCCCCTAAGGGGAATCTCTTCCTGTGCTCACACAGGTAGTCTCCCATTCAAATACATACCAGGGCAGACCCTGCTTAGCAAAGAGGACAAGTCATGCTTGCTACCAGAAGACCAGTTCTCCTGATGGGAACAGAGGAAGCTGCCATATACTGAGTCAGACCCTGGGTCCATCCAGCTCAGGGCTGTCTACCCAGACTGGCAGCAGAGGCTTCTCCGAGTTTGCAGGCAGGAGTCTCTCTCAGCCCTATCTCATTGGAGATGCTGCCAGGGAGGGAAAGCAGGAACCTAGATGCTCTTTCCAGAGGGGCTCCATCCCCTAAGGGGAATCTCTTCCCGTGCTCACACAGGTGGTCTCCCATTCAAATAATACCAGGGCAGACCCTGCTTAGCAAAGAGGACAAGTCATACTTGCTACCACAAGACCAGCTCTCCTGATAGGAACAGAGGAAGCTGCCATATACTGAGTCAGACCCTTGGTCTATCTTGCTCAGTATTGTCTACCCAGAATGGCAGCGGCTTCTCCAGGGTTGCAGGCAGGAGTCTCTCTCAGCCCTATCTCGTTGGAGATGCAGCCAGGGAGGGAAAGCAGGAACCTAGATGCTCTTTCCAGAGGGGCTCCATCCCCTAAGGGAAATCTCTTCCCGTGCTCACTCAGGTAGTCTTCCATTCAAATACATACCAGGGCACACCCTGCTTAGCAAAGAGGACAAGTCATGCTTGCTACCACAAGACCAGCTCTCCTGATAGGAACAGAGGAAGCTGCCATATACTGAGTCAGACCCTGGGTCCATCCAGCTCAGGGCTGTCTACCCAGACTGGCAGAGACTTCTCCAAGGTTGCAGGCAGGAGTCTCTCTCAGCCCTATCTCGTTGGAGATGCAGCCAGGGAGGGAAAGCAGGAACCTAGATGCTCTTTCCAGAGGGGCTCCATCCCCTAAGGGGAATCTCTTCCCGTGCTCACTCAGGTAGTCTCCCATTCAAATACATACCAGGGCAGACCCTGCTTAGCAAAGAGGTCGAGTCATGCTTGCTACCACAAGACCAGCTCTCCTGATAGGAACAGAGGAAGCTGCCATATACTGAGTCAGACCCTGGGTCCATCCAGCTCAGGGCTGTCTACCCAGACTGGCAGCGGCTTCTCCAAGGTCGCAGGCAGGAGTCTCTCTCAGCCCTATCTCGTTGGAGATGCAGCCAGGGAGGGAAAGCAGGAACCTAGATGCTCTTTCCAGAGGGGCTCCATCCCCTAAGGGGAATCTCTTCGCGTGCTCACTCAGGTAGTCTCCCATTCAAATACATACCAGGGCAGACCCTGCTTAGCAAAGAGGTCGAGTCATGCTTGCTACCACAAGACCAGCTCTCCTGATAGGAACAGAGGAAGCTGCCATATACTGAGTCAGACCCTGGGTCCATCCAGCTCAGGGCTGTCTACCCAGAATGGCAGCGGCTTCTCCAAGGTCGCAGGCAGGAGTCTCTCTCAGCCCTATCTCGTTGGAGATGCTGCCAGGGAGGGAAAGCAGGAACCTAGATGCTCTTTCCAGAGGGGCTCCATCCCCTAAGGGGAATCTCTTCCCGTGCTCACACAGGTAATCTCCCATTCAAATACATACCAGGGCAGACCCTGCTTAGCAAAGAGGACAAGTCATGCTTGCTACCACAAGACCAGCTCTCCTGATAGGAACAGAGGAAGCTGCCATATACTGAGTCACACCCTGGGTCCATCCAGCTCAGGGCTGTCTACCCAGATTGGCAGAGGCTTCTCCAAGGTTGCAGGCAGGAGTCTCTCTCAGCCCTATCTCGTTGGAGATGCTGCCAGGGAGGGAAAGCAGGAACCTAGTTGCTCTTTTCAGAGGGGCTCCATCCCCTAAGGGGAATCTCTTCCCGTGCTCACACAGGTAATCTCCCATTCAAATACATACCAGGGCAGACCCTGCTTAGCAAAGAGGACAAGTCATGCTTGCTACCACAAGACCAGCTCTCCTGATAGGAACAGAGGAAGCTGCCATATACTGAGTCAGACCCTGGGTCCATCCAGCTCAGGGCTGTCTACCCAGACTGGCAGCGGCTTCTCCAAGGTCGCAGGCAGGAGTCTCTCTCAGCCCTATCTCGTTGGAGATGCAGCCAGGGAGGGAAAGCAGGAACCTAGATGCTCTTTCCAGAGGGGCTCCATCCCCTAAGGGGAATCTCTTCGCGTGCTCACTCAGGTAGTCTCCCATTCAAATACATACCAGGGCAGACCCTGCTTAGCAAAGAGGTCGAGTCATACTTGCTACCACAAGACCAGCTCTCCTGATAGGAACAGAGGAAGCTGCCATATACTGAGTCAGACCCTTGGTCCATCCAGCTCAGGGCTGTCTACCCAGAATGGCAGCGGCTTCTCCAAGGTCGCAGGCAGGAGTCTCTCTCAGCCCTATCTCGTTGGAGATGCTGCCAGGGAGGGAAAGCAGGAACCTAGATGCTCTTTCCAGAGGGGCTCCATCCCCTAAGGGGAATCTCTTCCCGTGCTCACACAGGTAATCTCCCATTCAAATACATACCAGGGCAGACCCTGCTTAGCAAAGAGGACAAGTCATGCTTGCTACCACAAGACCAGCTCTCCTGATAGGAACAGAGGAAGCTGCCATATACTGAGTCACACCCTGGGTCCATCCAGCTCAGGGCTGTCTACCCAGACTGGCAGAGGCTTCTCCAAGGTTGCAGGCAGGAGTCTCTCTCAGCCCTATCTCGTTGGAGATGCTGCCAGGGAGGGAAAGCAGGAACCTAGATGCTCTTTTCAGAGGGGCTCCATCCCCTATGGGGAATCTCTTCCCGTGCTCACACAGGTAATCTCCCATTCAAATACATACCAGGGCAGACCCTGCTTAGCAAAGAGGTCGAGTCATGCTTGCTACCACAAGACCAGCTCTCCTGATAGGAACAGAGGAAGCTGCCATATACTGAGTCAGACCCTGGGTCCATCCAGCTCAGGGCTGTCTACCCAGACTGGCAGCGGCTTCTCCAAGGTCGCAGGCAGGAGTCTCTCTCAGCCCTATCTCGTTGGAGATGCAGCCAGGGAGGGAAAGCAGGAACCTAGATGCTCTTTCCAGAGGGGCTCCATCCCCTAAGGGGAATCTCTTCGCGTGCTCACTCAGGTAGTCTCCCATTCAAATACATACCAGGGCAGACCCTGCTTAGCAAAGAGGTCGAGTCATGCTTGCTACCACAAGACCAGCTCTCCTGATAGGAACAGAGGAAGCTGCCATATACTGAGTCAGACCCTTGGTCCATCCAGCTCAGGGCTGTCTACCCAGAATGGCAGCGGCTTCTCCAAGGTCGCAGGCAGGAGTCTCTCTCAGCCCTATCTCGTTGGAGATGCTGCCAGGGAGGGAAAGCAGGAACCTAGATGCTCTTTCCAGAGGGGCTCCATCCCCTAAGGGGAATCTCTTCCCGTGCTCACACAGGTAATCTCCCATTCAAATACATACCAGGGCAGACCCTGCTTAGCAAAGAGGACAAGTCATGCTTGCTACCACAAGACCAGCTCTCCTGATAGGAACAGAGGAAGCTGCCATATACTGAGTCACACCCTGGGTCCATCCAGCTCAGGGCTGTCTACCCAGATTGGCAGAGGCTTCTCCAAGGTTGCAGGCAGGAGTCTCTCTCAGCCCTATCTCGTTGGAGATGCTGCCAGTGAGGGAAAGCAGGAACCTAGTTGCTCTTTCCAGACGGGCTCCATCCCCTAAGGGGAATCTCTTCCTGTGCTCACACAGGTAGTCTCCCATTCAAATACATACCAGGGCAGACCCTGCTTAGCAAAGAGGACAAGTCATGCTTGCTACCAGAAGACCAGTTCTCCTGATGGGAACAGAGGAAGCTGCCATATACTGAGTCAGACCCTGGGTCCATCCAGCTCAGGGCTGTCTACCCAGACTGGCAGCAGAGGATTCTCCGAGGTTGCAGGCAGGAGTCTCTCTCAGCCCTATCTCGTTGGAGATGCTGCCAGGGAGGGAAAGCAGGAACCTAGATGCTCTTTTCAGAGGGGCTCCATCCCCTATGGGGAATCTCTTCCCGTGCTCACACAGGTAATCTCCTATTCAAATACATACCAGGGCAGACCCTGCTTAGCAAAGAGGACAAGTCATGCTTGCTACCACAAGACCAGCTCTCCTGATAGGAACAGAGGAAGCTGCCATATACTGAGTCAGACCCTGGGTCCATCCAGCTCAGGGCTGTCTACCCAGATTGGCAGAGGCTTCTCCAAGGTTGCAGGCAGGAATCTCTCTCAGCCCTATCTCGTTGGAGATGCTGCCAGTGAGGGAAAGCAGGAACCTAGTTGCTCTTTCCAGACGGGCTCCATCCCCTAAGGGGAATCTCTTCCTGTGCTCACACAGGTAGTCTCCCATTCAAATACATACCAGGGCAGACCCTGCTTAGCAAAGAGGACAAGTCATGCTTGCTACCAGAAGACCAGTTCTCCTGATGGGAACAGAGGAAGCTGCCATATACTGAGTCAGACCCTGGGTCCATCCAGCTCAGGGCTGTCTACCCAGACTGGCAGCAGAGGCTTCTCCGAGTTTGCAGGCAGGAGTCTCTCTCAGCCCTATCTCATTGGAGATGCTGCCAGGGAGGTAAAGCAGGAACCTAGATCCTCTTTCCAGAGGTGCTCCATCCCCAAAGGGGAATCTCTTCCTGTGCTCACACAGGTGGTCTCCCATTCAAATACATACCAGGGCAGACCCTGCTTAGCAAAGAGGACAAGTCATGCTTGCTACCAGAAGACCAGCTCTCCTGATAGGAACAAAGGAAGCTCCCATATACTGAGTCAGACCCTTGGTCCATCCAGCTCAGGACTGTCTACCCAGACTGGCAGCAGAGGCTTCTCCAAGGTTGCAGGCAGGAGTCTCTCTCAGCCCTATCTCATTGGAGATGCTGCCAGGGAGGGAAAGCAGGAACCTAGATGCTCTTTCCAGAGGGGCTCCATGCCCTAAGGGGAATCTCTTCCCGTGCTCACTCAGGTAGTCTCCCATTCAAATACATACCAGGGCAGATCCTGCTTAGCAAAGAGGACAAGTCATGCTTGCTACCACAAGACCAGCTCTCCTGATAGGAACAGAGGAAGCTGCCATATACTGAGTCAGACCCTGGGTCCATCCAGCTCAGGACTGTCTACCCAGACTGGCAGCAGAGGCTTCTCCAAGGTTGCAGGCAGGAGTCTCTCTCAGCCCTATCTCATTGGAGATGCTGCCAGGGAGGGAAAGCAGGAACCTAGATGCTCTTTCCAGAGGGGCTCCATGCCCTAAGGGGAATCTCTTCCCGTGCTCACTCAGGTAGTCTCCCATTCAAATACATACCAGGGCAGATCCTGCTTAGCAAAGAGGACAAGTCATGCTTGCTACCACAAGACCAGCTCTCCTGATAGGAACAGAGGAAGCTGCCATATACTGAGTCAGACCCTGGGTCCATCCAGCTCAGGGCTGTCTACCCAGACTGGCAGCAGAGGCTTCTCCAAGGTCGCAGGCAGGAGTCTCTCTCAGCCCTATCTCGTTGGAGATGCAGCCAGGGAGGGAAAGCAGGAACCTAGATGCTCTTTCCAGAGGGGCTCCATCCCCTAAGGGGAATCTCTTCCCGTGCTCACACAGGTGGTCTCCCATTCAAATACATACCAGGGCAGACCCTGCTTAGCAAAGAGGACAAGTCATGCTTGCTACCACAAGACCAGCTCTCCTGATAGGAACAGAGGAAGCTGCCATATACTGAATCAGACCCTGGGTCCATCCAGCTCAGGGCTGTCTACCCAGACTGGCAGCAGAGGCTTCTCCGAGGTCGCAGGCAGGAGTCTCTCTCAGCCCTATCTCGTTGGAGATGCTGCCAGGGAGGGAAAGAAGGAACCTAGATGCTCTTTCCAGACGGGCTCCATCCCCTAAGGGGAATCTCTTCCCGTGCTCACTCAGGTAATTTCCCATTCAAATACATACCAGGGCAGACCCTGCTTAGCAAATAGGACAAGTCATGCTTGCTACCACAAGACCAGCTCTCCTGATAGGAACAGAGGAAGCTGCCATATACTGAGTCAGACCCTGGGTCCATTCAGCTCAGGACTGTCTACCCAGACTGGCAGCGGCTTCTCCAAGGTCGCAGGCAGGAGTCTCTCTCAGCCCTATCTCGTTGGAGATGCAGCCAGGGAGGGAAAGCAGGAACCTAGATGCTCTTTCCAGAGGGGCTCCATCCCCTAAGGGGAATCTCTTCCCGTGCTCACTCAGGTAGTCTCCCATTCAAATACATACCAGGGCAGACCCTGCTTAGCAAAGAGGTCGAGTCATGCTTGCTACCACAAGACCAGCTCTCCTGATAGGAACAGAGGAAGCTGCCATATACTGAGTCAGACCCTGGGTCCATCCAGCTCAGGGCTGTCTACCCAGACTGGCAGAGGCTTCTCCAAGGTCGCAGGCAGGAGTCTCTCTCAGCCCTATCTCATTGGAGATGCTGCCAGGGAGGGAAAGCAGGAACCTAGATGCTCTTTCCAGAGGGGCTCCATCCCCTATGGGGAATCTCTTCCCGTGCTCACACAGGTAATCTCCTATTCAAATACATACCAGGGCACACCCTGCTTAGCAAAGAGGACAAGTCATGCTTGCTACCACAAGACCAGCTATCCTGATAGGAACAGAGGAAGCTGCCATATACTGAGTCAGACCCTGGGTCCATCCAGCTCAGGGCTGTCTACCCAGACTGGCAGAGGCTTCTCCAAGGTCGCAGGCAGGAGTCTCTCTCAGCCCTATCTCATTGGAGATGCTGCCAGGGAGGGAAAGCAGGAACCTAGATGCTCTTTCCAGAGGGGCTCCATCCCCTATGGGGAATCTCTTCCCGTGCTCACACAGGTAATCTCCTATTCAAATACATACCAGGGCAGACCCTGCTTAGCAAAGAGGACAAGTCATGCTTGCTACCACAAGACCAGCTCTCCTGATAGGAACAGAGGAAGCTGCCATATACTGAGTCACACCCTGGGTCCATCCAGCTCAGGGCTGTCTACCCAGATTGGCAGAGGCTTCTCCAAGGTTGCAGGCAGGAGTCTCTCTCAGCCCTATCTCGTTGGAGATGCTGCCAGGGAGGGAAAGCAGGAACCTAGTTGCTCTTTCCAGACGGGCTCCATCCCCTAAGGGGAATCTCTTCCTGTGCTCACACAGGTAGTCTCCCATTCAAATACATACCAGGGCAGACCCTGCTTAGCAAAGAGGACAAGTCATGCTTGCTACCAGAAGACCAGTTCTCCTGATGGGAACAGAGGAAGCTGCCATATACTGAGTCAGACCCTGGGTCCATCCAGCTCAGGGCTGTCTACCCAGACTGGCAGCAGAGGCTTCTCCGAGTTTGCAGGCAGGAGTCTCTCTCAGCCCTATCTCATTGGAGATGCTGCCAGGGAGGTAAAGCAGGAACCTAGATCCTCTTTCCAGAGGTGCTCCATCCCCTAAGGGGAATCTCTTCCTGTGCTCACACAGGTGGTCTCCCATTCAAATACATACCAGGGCAGACCCTGCTTAGCAAAGAGGACAAGTCATGCTTGCTACCAGAAGACCAGCTCTCCTGATAGGAACAAAGGAAGCTCCCATATACTGAGTCAGACCCTTGGTCCATCCAGCTCAGGACTGTCTACCCAGACTGGCAGCAGAGGCTTCTCCAAGGTTGCAGGCAGGAGTCTCTCTCAGCCCTATCTCATTGGAGATGCTGCCAGGGAGGGAAAGCAGGAACCTAGATGCTCTTTCCAGAGGGGCTCCATGCCCTAAGGGGAATCTCTTCCCGTGCTCACTCAGGTAGTCTCCCATTCAAATACATACCAGGGCAGATCCTGCTTAGCAAAGAGGACAAGTAATGCTTGCTACCACAAGACCAGCTCTCCTGATAGGAACAGAGGAAGCTGCCATATACTGAGTCAGACCCTGGGTCCATCCAGCTCAGGGCTGTCTACCCAGACTGGCAGCAGAGGCTTCTCCAAGGTCGCAGGCAGGAGTCTCTCTCAGCCCTATCTCGTTGGAGATGCAGCCAGGGAGGGAAAGCAGGAACCTAGATGCTCTTTCCAGAGGGGCTCCATCCCCTAAGGGGAATCTCTTCCCATGCTCACACAGGTGGTCTCCCATTCAAATAATACCAGGGCAGACCCTGCTTAGCAAAGAGGACAAGTCATGCTTGCTACCACAAGACCAGCTCTCCTGATAGGAACAGAGGAAGCTGCCATATACTGAGTCAGACCCTGGGTCCATCCAGCTCAGGGCTGTCTACCCAGACTGGCAGCAGAGGCTTCTCCGAGGTCGCAGGCAGGAGTCTCTCTCAGCCCTATCTCGTTGGAGATGCTGCCAGGGAGGGAAAGAAGGAACCTAGATGCTCTTTCCAGACGGGCTCCATCCCCTAAGGGGAATCTCTTCCCGTGCTCACTCAGGTAATTTCCCATTCAAATACATACCAGGGCAGACCCTGCTTAGCAAATAGGACAAGTCATGCTTGCTACCACAAGACCAGCTCTCCTGATAGGAACAGAGGAAGCTGCCATATACTGAGTCAGACCCTGGGTCCATTCAGCTCAGGACTGTCTACCCAGACTGGCAGCGGCTTCTCCAAGGTCGCAGGCAGGAGTCTCTCTCAGCCCTATCTCGTTGGAGATGCAGCCAGGGAGGGAAAGCAGGAACCTAGATGCTCTTTCCAGAGGGGCTCCATCCCCTATGGGGAATCTCTTCCCGTGCTCACACAGGTAATCTCCTATTCAAATACATACCAGGGCAGACCCTGCTTAGCAAAGAGGACAAGTCATGCTTGCTACCACAAGACCAGCTCTCCTGATAGGAACAGAGGAAGCTGCCATATACTGAGTCACACCCTGGGTCCATCCAGCTCAGGGCTGTCTACCCAGATTGGCAGAGGCTTCTCCAAGGTTGCAGGCAGGAGTCTCTCTCAGCCCTATCTCGTTGGAGATGCTGCCAGGGAGGGAAAGCAGGAACCTAGTTGCTCTTTCCAGACGGGCTCCATCCCCTAAGGGGAATCTCTTCCTGTGCTCACACAGGTAGTCTCCCATTCAAATACATACCAGGGCAGACCCTGCTTAGCAAAGAGGACAAGTTATGCTTGCTACCAGAAGACCAGTTCTCCTGATGGGAACAGAGGAAGCTGCCATATACTGAGTCAGACCCTGGGTCCATCCAGCTCAGGGCTGTCTACCCAGACTGGCAGCAGAGGCTTCTCCGAGTTTGCAGGCAGGAGTCTCTCTCAGCCCTATCTCATTGGAGATGCTGCCAGGGAGGTAAAGCAGGAACCTAGATCCTCTTTCCAGAGGTGCTCCATCCCCTAAGGGGAATCTCTTCCTGTGCTCACACAGGTGGTCTCCCATTCAAATACATACCAGGGCAGACCCTGCTTAGCAAAGAGGACAAGTCATGCTTGCTACCAGAAGACCAGCTCTCCTGATAGGAACAAAGGAAGCTCCCATATACTGAGTCAGACCCTTGGTCCATCCAGCTCAGGACTGTCTACCCAGACTGGCAGCAGAGGCTTCTCCAAGGTTGCAGGCAGGAGTCTCTCTCAGCCCTATCTCATTGGAGATGCTGCCAGGGAGGGAAAGCAGGAACCTAGATGCTCTTTCCAGAGGGGCTCCATGCCCTAAGGGGAATCTCTTCCCGTGCTCACTCAGGTAGTCTCCCATTCAAATACATACCAGGGCAGATCCTGCTTAGCAAAGAGGACAAGTCATGCTTGCTACCACAAGACCAGCTCTCCTGATAGGAACAGAGGAAGCTGCCATATACTGAGTCAGACCCTGGGTCCATCCAGCTCAGGACTGTCTACCCAGACTGGCAGCAGAGGCTTCTCCAAGGTTGCAGGCAGGAGTCTCTCTCAGCCCTATCTCATTGGAGATGCTGCCAGGGAGGGAAAGCAGGAACCTAGATGCTCTTTCCAGAGGGGCTCCATGCCCTAAGGGGAATCTCTTCCCGTGCTCACTCAGGTAGTCTCCCATTCAAATACATACCAGGGCAGATCCTGCTTAGCAAAGAGGACAAGTCATGCTTGCTACCACAAGACCAGCTCTCCTGATAGGAACAGAGGAAGCTGCCATATACTGAGTCAGACCCTGGGTCCATCCAGCTCAGGGCTGTCTACCCAGACTGGCAGCAGAGGCTTCTCCAAGGTCGCAGGCAGGAGTCTCTCTCAGCCCTATCTCGTTGGAGATGCAGCCAGGGAGGGAAAGCAGGAACCTAGATGCTCTTTCCAGAGGGGCTCCATCCCCTAAGGGGAATCTCTTCCCATGCTCACACAGGTGGTCTCCCATTCAAATAATACCAGGGCAGACCCTGCTTAGCAAAGAGGACAAGTCATGCTTGCTACCACAAGACCAGCTCTCCTGATAGGAACAGAGGAAGCTGCCATATACTGAGTCAGACCCTGGGTCCATCCAGCTCAGGGCTGTCTACCCAGACTGGCAGCAGAGGCTTCTCCGAGGTCGCAGGCAGGAGTCTCTCTCAGCCCTATCTCGTTGGAGATGCTGCCAGGGAGGGAAAGAAGGAACCTAGATGCTCTTTCCAGACGGGCTCCATCCCCTAAGGGGAATCTCTTCCCTTGCTCACTCAGGTAATTTCCCATTCAAATACATACCAGGGCAGACCCTGCTTAGCAAATAGGACAAGTCATGCTTGCTACCACAAGACCAGCTCTCCTGATAGGAACAGAGGAAGCTGCCATATACTGAGTCAGACCCTGGGTCCATTCAGCTCAGGACTGTCTACCCAGACTGGCAGCGGCTTCTCCAAGGTCGCAGGCAGGAGTCTCTCTCAGCCCTATCTCGTTGGAGATGCTGCCAGGGAGGGAAAGCAGGAACCTAGATGCTCTTTCCAGAGGGGCTCCATCCCCTAAGGGGAATCTCTTCCCGTGCTCACTCAGGTAATTTCCCATTCAAATACATACCAGGGCAGACCCTGCTTAGCAAATAGGACAAGTCATGCTTGCTACCACAAGACCAGCTCTCCTGATAGGAACAGAGGAAGCTGCCATATACTGAGTCAGACCCTGGGTCCATTCAGCTCAGGACTGTCTACCCAGACTGGCAGCGGCTTCTCCAAGGTCGCAGGCAGGAGTCTCTCTCAGCCCTATCTCGTTGGAGATGCTGCCAGGGAGGGAAAGAAGGAACCTAGATGCTCTTTCCAGACGGGCTCCATCCCCTAAGGGGAATCTCTTCCCGTGCTCACTCAGGTAATTTCCCATTCAAATACATACCAGGGCAGACCCTGCTTAGCAAAGAGGACAAGTCATGCTTGCTACCACAAGACCAGCTCTCCTGATAGGAACAGAGGAAGCTGCCATATACTGAGTCAGACCCTGGGTCCATCCAGCTCAGGGCTGTCTACCCAGACTGGCGGCAGAGGCTTCTCCAAGGTCGCAGGCAGGAGTCTCTCTCAGCCCTATCTCGTTGGAGATGCAGCCAGGGAGGGAAAGCAGGAACCTAGATGCTCTTTCCAGAGGGGCTCCATGCCCTAAGGGGAATCTCTTCCCATGCTCACACAGGTGGTCTCCCATTCAAATAATACCAGGGCAGACCCTGCTTAGCAAAGAGGACAAGTCATGCTTGCTACCACAAGACCAGCTCTCCTGATAGGAACAGAGGAAGCTGCCATATACTGAGTCAGACCCTTGGTCTATCTTGCTCAGTATTGTCAACCCAGAATGGCAGCGGCTTCTCCAGGGTTGCAGGCAGGAGTCTCTCTCAGCCCTATCTCGTTGGAGATGCAACCAGGGAGGGAAAGCAGGAACCTAGATGTTCTTTCCAGAGGGGCTCCATCCCCTATGGGAAATCTCTTCCCGTGCTCACTCAGGTAGTCTTCCATTCAAATACATACCAGCGCACACCCTGCTTAGCAAAGAGGACAAGTCATGCTTGCTACCACAAGACCAGCTCTCCTGATAGGAACAGAGGAAGCTGCCATATACTGAGTCAGACCCTGGGTCCATCCAGCTCAGGGCTGTCTACCCAGACTGGCAGCAGAGGCTTCTCCAAGGTCGCAGGCAGGAGTCTCTCTCAGCCCTATCTCGTTGGAGATGCTGCCAGGGAGGGAAAGCAGGAACCTAGATGCTCTTTCCAGAGGGGCTCCATCCCCTATGGTTAATCTCTTCCCGTGCTCACTCAGGTAGTCTCCCATTCAAATACATACCAGGGCAGACCCTGCTTAGCAAAGAGGACAAGTCATGCTTGCAACCACAAGACCAGCTCTCCTGGTAGGAACAGAGGAAGCTGCCATATACTGAGTCAGACCCTGGGTCCATCCAGCTCAGGGCTGTCTACCCAGACTGGCAGAGACTTCTCCAATGTTGCAGGCAGGAGTCTCTCTCAGCCCTATCTCGTTGGAGATGCTGCCAGGGAGGGAAAGCAGGAACCTAGATGCTCTTTCCAGAGGGGCTCCATCCCCTATGGTTAATCTCTTCCCGTGCTCACTCAGGTAGTCTCCCATTCAAATACATACCAGGGCAGACCCTGCTTAGCAAAGAGGTCGAGTCATGCTTGCTACCACAAGACCAGCTCTCCTGATAGGAACAGAGGAAGCTGCCATATATTGAGTCACACCCTGGGTCCATCCAGCTCAGGGCTGTCTACCCAGACTGGCAGCGGCTTCTCCAAGGTCGCAGGCAGGAGTCTCTCTCAGCCCTATCTCGTTGGAGATGCAGCCAGGGAGGGAAAGCAGGAACCTAGATGCTCTTTCCAGAGGGGCTCCATCCCCTAAGGGGAATCTCTTCCCGTGCTCACACAGGTAATCTCCCATTCAAATACATACCAGGGCAGACCCTGCTTAGCAAAGAGGACAAGTCATGCTTGCTACCACAAGACCAGCTCTCCTGATAGGAACAGAGGAAGCTGCCATATACTGAGTCACACCCTGGGTCCATCCAGCTCAGGGCTGTCTACCCAGACTGGCAGCGGCTTCTCCAAGGTCGCAGGCAGGAGTCTCTCTCAGCCCTATCTCGTTGGAGATGCTGCCAGGGAGGGAAAGCAGGAACCTAGATGCTCTTTCCAGAGGGGCTCCATCCCCTAAGGGGAATCTCTTCCCGTGCTCACACAGGTAATCTCCCATTCAAATACATACCAGGGCAGACCCTGCTTAGCAAAGAGGACAAGTCATGCTTGCTACCACAAGACCAGCTCTCCTGATAGGAACAAAGGAAGCTGCCATATACTGAGTCAGACCCTGGGTCCATCCAGCTCAGGGCTGTCTACCAAGACTGGCAGTGGCTTCTCCAAGGTTGCAGGCAGGAGTCTCTCTCAGCCCTATCTCGTTGGAGATGCTGCCAGGGAGGGAAAGCAGGAACCTAGATGCTCTTTCCAAAGGGGCTCCATCCCCTAAGGGGAATCTCTTCCCGTGCTCACTCAGGTAGTCTCCCATTCAAATACATACCATGGCACACCCTGCTTAGCAAAGAGGACAAGTCATGCTTGCTACCACAAGACCAGCTCTCCTGATAGGAACAGAGGAAGCTGCCATATACTGAGTCAGACCCTGGGTCCATCCAGCTCAGGGCTGTCTACCCAGATTGGCAGAGGCTTCTCCAAGGTTGCAGGCAGGAGTCTCTCTCAGCCCTATCTCGTTGGAGATGCTGCCAGGGAGGGAAAGCAGGAACCTAGATGCTCTTTCCAGAGGGGCTCCATCCCCTATGGGGAATCTCTTCCCGTGCTCACTCAGGTAATCTCCCATTCAAATACATACCAGGGCAGACCCTGCTTAGCAAAGAGGACAAGTCATGCTTGCTACCACAAGACCAGCTCTCCTGATAGGAACAGAGGAAGCTGCCATATACTGAGTCAGACCCTTGGTCCATCCAGCTCAGGACTGTCTACCCAGATTGGCAGAGGCTTCTCCAAGGTTGCAGGCAGGAGTCTCTCTCAGCCCTATCTCGTTGGAGATGCTGCCAGGGAGGGAAAGCAGGAACCTAGATGCTCTTTTCAGAGGGGCTCCATCCCCTATGGGGAATCTCTTCCCGTGCTCACACAGGTAATCTCCTATTCAAATACATACCAGGGCAGACCCTGCTTAGCAAAGAGGACAAGTCATGCTTGCTACCACAAGACCAGCTCTCCTGATAGGAACAGAGGAAGCTGCCATATACTGAGTCACACCCTGGGTCCATCCAGCACAGGGCTGTCTACCCAGATTGGCAGAGGCTTCTCCAAGGTTGCAGGCAGGAGTCTCTCTCAGCCCTATCTCGTTGGAGATGCTGCCAGGGAGTGAAAGCAGGAACCTAGTTGCTCTTTCCAGACGGGCTCCATCCCCTAAGGGGAATCTCTTCCTGTGCTCACACAGGTAGTCTCCCATTCAAATACATACCAGGGCAGACCCTGCTTAGCAAAGAGGACAAGTCATGCTTGCTACCAGAAGACCAGTTCTCCTGATGGGAACAGAGGAAGCTGCCATATACTGAGTCAGACCCTGGGTCCATCCAGCTCAGGGCTGTCTACCCAGACTGGCAGCAGAGGCTTCTCCGAGTTTGCAGGCAGGAGTCTCTCTCAGCCCTATCTCATTGGAGATGCTGCCAGGGAGGTAAAGCAGGAACCTAGATCCTCTTTCCAGAGGTGCTCCATCCCCTAAGGGGAATCTCTTCCTGTGCTCACACAGGTGGTCTCCCATTCAAATACATACCAGGGCAGACCCTGCTTAGCAAAGAGGACAAGTCATGCTTGCTACCAGAAGACCAGCTCTCCTGATAGGAACAAAGGAAGCTCCCATATACTGAGTCAGACCCTTGGTCCATCCAGCTCAGGACTGTCTACCCAGACTGGCAGCAGAGGCTTCTCCAAGGTTGCAGGCAGGAGTCTCTCTCAGCCCTATCTCATTGGAGATGCTGCCAGGGAGGGAAAGCAGGAACCTAGATGCTCTTTCCAGAGGGGCTCCATGCCCTAAGGGGAATCTCTTCCCGTGCTCACTCAGGTAGTCTCCCATTCAAATACATACCAGGGCAGATCCTGCTTAGCAAAGAGGACAAGTCATGCTTGCTACCACAAGACCAGCTCTCCTGATAGGAACAGAGGAAGCTGCCATATACTGAGTCAGACCCTGGGTCCATCCAGCTCAGGACTGTCTACCCAGACTGGCAGCAGAGGCTTCTCCAAGGTTGCAGGCAGGAGTCTCTCTCAGCCCTATCTCATTGGAGATGCTGCCAGGGAGGGAAAGCAGGAACCTAGATGCTCTTTCCAGAGGGGCTCCATGCCCTAAGGGGAATCTCTTCCCGTGCTCACTCAGGTAGTCTCCCATTCAAATACATACCAGGGCAGACCCTGCTTAGCAAAGAGGACAAGTCATGCTTGCTACCACAAGACCAGCTCTCCTGATAGGAACAGAGGAAGCTGCCATATACTGAGTCAGACCCTGGGTCCATCCAGCTCAGGGCTGTCTACCCAGACTGGCAGCAGAGGCTTCTCCAAGGTCGCAGGCAGGAGTCTCTCTCAGCCCTATCTCGTTGGAGATGCTGCCAGGGAGGGAAAGAAGGAACCTAGATGCTCTTTCCAGAGGGGCTCCATCCCCTAAGGGGAATCTCTTCCCGTGCTCACTCAGGTAATTTCCCATTCAAATACATACCAGGGCAGACCCTGCTTAGCAAAGAGGACAAGTCATGCTTGCTACCACAAGACCAGCTCTCCTGATAGGAACAGAGGAAGCTGCCATATACTGAGTCAGACCCTGGGTCCATCCAGCTCAGGGCTGTCTACCCAGACTGGCAGCAGAGGCTTCTCCAAGGTCGCAGGCAGGAGTCTCTCTCAGCCCTATCTCGTTGGAGATGCAGCCAGGGAGGGAAAGCAGGAACCTAGATGCTCTTTCCAGAGGGGCTCCATCCCCTAAGGGGAATCTCTTCCCGTGCTCACTCAGGTAATTTCCCATTCAAATACATACCAGGGCAGACCCTGCTTAGCAAATAGGACAAGTCATGCTTGCTACCACAAGACCAGCTCTCCTGATAGGAACAGAGGAAGCTGCCATATACTGAGTCAGACCCTGGGTCCATTCAGCTCAGGACTGTCTACCCAGACTGGCAGCGGCTTCTCCAAGGTCGCAGGCAGGAGTCTCTCTCAGCCCTATCTCGTTGGAGATGCAGCCAGGGAGGGAAAGCAGGAACCTAGATGCTCTTTCCAGAGGGGCTCCATCCCCTAAGGGGAATCTCTTCCCGTGCTCACTCAGGTAATTTCCCATTCAAATACATACCAGGGCAGACCCTGCTTAGCAAATAGGACAAGTCATGCTTGCTACCACAAGACCAGCTCTCCTGATAGGAACAGAGGAAGCTGCCATATACTGAGTCAGACCCTGGGTCCATTCAGCTCAGGACTGTCTACCCAGACTGGCAGCGGCTTCTCCAAGGTCGCAGGCAGGAGTCTCTCTCAGCCCTATCTCGTTGGAGATGCTGCCAGGGAGGGAAAGAAGGAACCTAGATGCTCTTTCCAGAGGGGCTCCATGCCCTAAGGGGAATCTCTTCCCGTGCTCACACAGGTGGTCTCCCATTCAAATACATACCAGGGCAGACCCTGCTTAGCAAAGAGGACAAGTCATGCTTGCTACCACAAGACCAGCTCTCCTGATAGGAACAGAGGAAGCTGCCATATACTGAGTCAGACCCTTGGTCTATCTTGCTCAGTATTGTCAACCCAGAATGGCAGCGGCTTCTCCAGGGTTGCAGGCAGGAGTCTCTCTCAGCCCTATCTCGTTGGAGATGCAACCAGGGAGGGAAAGCAGGAACCTAGATGCTCTTTCCAGAGGGGCTCCATCCCCTATGGTTAATCTCTTCCCGTGCTCACTCAGGTAGTCTCCCATTCAAATACATACCAGGGCAGACCCTGCTTAGCAAAGAGGACAAGTCATGCTTGCTACCACAAGACCAGCTCTCCTGATAGGAACAGAGGAAGCTGCCATATACTGAGTCAGACCCTGGGTCCATCCAGCTCAGGGCTGTCTACCCAGACTGGCAGAGACTTCTCCAAGGTCGCAGGCAGGAGTCTCTCTCAGCCCTATCTCGTTGGAGATGCTGCCAGGGAGGGAAAGAAGGAACCTAGATGCTCTTTCCAGAGGGGCTCCATCCCCTATGGTTAATCTCTTCCCGTGCTCACTCAGGTAGTCTCCCATTCAAATACATACCAGGGCAGACCCTGCTTAGCAAAGAGGACAAGTCATGCTTGCTACCACAAGACCAGCTCTCCTGATAGGAACAGAGGAAGCTGCCATATACTGAGTCAGACCCTGGGTCCATCCAGCTCAGGGCTGTCTACCCAGACTGGCAGAGACTTCTCCAATGTTGCAGGCAGGAGTCTCTCTCAGCCCTATCTCGTTGGAGATGCTGCCAGGGAGGGAAAGCAGGAACCTAGATGCTCTTTCCAGAGGGGCTCCATCCCCTATGGTTAATCTCTTCCCGTGCTCACTCAGGTAGTCTCCCATTCAAATACATACCAGGGCAGACCCTGCTTAGCAAAGAGGTCGAGTCATGCTTGCTACCACAAGACCAGCTCTCCTGATAGGAACAGAGGAAGCTGCCATATACTGAGTCACACCCTGGGTCCATCCAGCTCAGGGCTGTCTACCCAGACTGGCAGCGGCTTCTCCAAGGTCGCAGGCAGGAGTCTCTCTCAGCCCTATCTCGTTGGAGATGCAGCCAGGGAGGGAAAGCAGGAACCTAGATGCTCTTTCCAGAGGGGCTCCATCCCCTAAGGGGAATCTCTTCCCGTGCTCACACAGGTAATCTCCCATTCAAATACATACCAGGGCAGACCCTGCTTAGCAAAGAGGACAAGTCATGCTTGCTACCACAAGACCAGCTCTCCTGATAGGAACAGAGGAAGCTGCCATATACTGAGTCACACCCTGGGTCCATCCAGCTCAGGGCTGTCTACCCAGACTGGCAGCGGCTTCTCCAAGGTCGCAGGCAGGAGTCTCTCTCAGCCCTATCTCGTTGGAGATGCTGCCAGGGAGGGAAAGCAGGAACCTAGATGCTCTTTCCAGAGGGGCTCCATCCCCTAAGGGGAATCTCTTCCCGTGCTCACACAGGTAATCTCCCATTCAAATACATACCAGGGCAGACCCTGCTTAGCAAAGAGGACAAGTCATGCTTGCTACCACAAGACCAGCTCTCCTGATAGGAACAAAGGAAGCTGCCATATACTGAGTCAGACCCTGGGTCCATCCAGCTCAGGGCTGTCTACCCAGACTGGCAGTGGCTTCTCCAAGGTTGCAGGCAGGAGTCTCTCTCAGCCCTATCTCGTTGGAGATGCTGCCAGGGAGGGAAAGCAGGAACCTAGATGCTCTTTCCAAAGGGGCTCCATCCCCTAAGGGGAATCTCTTCCCGTGCTCACTCAGGTAGTCTCCCATTCAAATACATACCATGGCACACCCTGCTTAGCAAAGAGGACAAGTCATGCTTGCTACCACAAGACCAGCTCTCCCGATAGGAACAGAGGAAGCTGCCATATACTGAGTCAGACCCTGGGTCCATCCAGCTCAGGGCTGTCTACCCAGATTGGCAGAGGCTTCTCCAAGGTTGCAGGCAGGAGTCTCTCTCAGCCCTATCTCGTTGGAGATGCTGCCAGGGAGGGAAAGCAGGAACCTAGATGCTCTTTCCAGAGGGGCTCCATCCCCTATGGGGAATCTCTTCCCGTGCTCACTCAGGTAATCTCCCATTCAAATACATACCAGGGCAGACCCTGCTTAGCAAAGAGGACAAGTCATGCTTGCTACCACAAGACCAGCTCTCCTGATAGGAACAGAGGAAGCTGCCATATACTGAGTCAGACCCTTGGTCCATCCAGCTCAGGACTGTCTACCTAGACTGGCAGCAGAGGCTTCTCCGAGGTTGCAGGCAGGAGTCTCTCTCAGCCCTATCTCGTTGGAGATGCTGCCAGGGAGGGAAAGCAGGAACCTAGATGCTCTTTCCAGAGGGGCTCCATCCCCTATGGGGAATCTCTTCCCGTGCTCACTCAGGTAATCTCCCATTCAAATACATACCAGGGCACACCCTGCTTAGCAAAGAGGACAAGTCATGCTTGCTACCACAAGACCAGCTCTCCTGATAGCAACAAAGGAAGCTCCCATATACTGAGTCAGACCCTTGGTCCATCCAGCTCAGGACTGTCTACCTAGACTGGCAGCAGAGGCTTCTCCGAGGTTGCAGGCAGGAGTCTCTCTCAGCCCTATCTCATTGGAGATGCTGCCATGGAGGGAAAGCAGGAACCTAGATGCTCTTTCCAGAGGGGCTCCATCCCCTATGGTTAATCTCTTCCCGTGCTCACACAGGTGGTCTCCCATTCAAATACATACCAGGGCAGACCCTGCTTAGCAAAGAAGACAAGTCATGCTTGCTACCACAAGACCAGCTCTCCTGATAGGAACACAGGAAGCTGCCATATACTGAGTCAGACCCTGGTTCCATCCAGCTCAGGGCTGTCTACCCAGACTGGCAGCAGAGGCTTCTCCAAGGTCGCAGGCAGGAGTCTCTCTCAGCCCTATCTCGTTGGAGATGCTGCCAGGGAGGGAAAGCAGGAACCTAGTTGCTCTTTCCAGAGGGGCTCCATCCCCTAAGGGGAATCTCTCCCCGTGCTCACACAGGTGGTCTCCCATTCAAATACATACCAGGGCAGACCCTGCTTAGCAAAGAGGACAAGTCATGCTTCCTACCACAAGACCAGCTCTCCTGATAGGAACAGAGGAAGCTGCCATATACTGAGTCACACCCTTGGTCCATCTAGCTCAGGGCTGTCTACCCAGACTGGCAGCGGCTTCTCCGAGGTTGCAGGCAGGAGTCTCTCTCAGCCCTATCTCGTTGGAGATGCTGCCAGGGAGGGAAAGCAGGAACCTAGATGCTCTTTCCAGAGGGGCTCCATCCCCTAAGGGAAATCTCTTCCCGTGCTCACACAGGTAGTCTCCCATTCAAATACATACCAGGGTAGACCCTGCTTAGCAAAGAGGACAAGTCATGCTTGCTACCACAAGACCAGCTCTCCTGATAGGAGAAGAGGAAGCTGCCATATACTGAGTCACACCCTTGGTCCATCTAGCTCAGGGCTGTCTACCCAGACTGGCAGCAGAGGCTTCTCCAAGGTCGCAGGCAGGAGTCTCTCTCAGCCCTATCTCGTTGGAGATGCTGCCAGGGAGGGAAAGCAGGAACCTAGATGCTCTTTCCAGAGGGGCTCCATCCCCTATGGGGAATCTCTTCCCGTGCTCACTCAGGTAATCTCCCATTCAAATACATACCAGGGCAGACCCTGCTTAGCAAAGAGGACAAGTCATGCTTGCTACCACAAGGCCAGCTCTCCTGATAGCAACAAAGGAAGCTCCCATATACTGAGTCAGACCCTTGGTCCATCCAGCTCAGGACTGTCTACCTAGACTGGCAGCAGAGGCTTCTCCGAGGTTGCAGGCAGGAGTCTCTCTCAGCCCTATCTCATTGGAGATGCTGCCAGGGAGGGAAAGCAGGAACCTAGATGCTCTTTCCAGAGGGGCTCCATCCCCTATGGTTAATCTCTTCCCGTACTCACACAGGTGGTCTCCCATTCAAATACATACCAGGGCAGATCCTGCTTAGCAAAGAGGACAAGTCATGCTTGCTACCACAAGACCAGCTCTCCTGATAGGAACACAGGAAGCTGCCATATACTGAGTCAGACCCTGGGTCCATCCAGCTCAGGGCTGTCTACCCAGACTGGCAGCAGAGGCTTCTCCAAGGTCGCAGGCAGGAGTCTCTCTCAGCCCTATCTCGTTGGAGATGCTGCCAGGGAGGGAAAGCAGGAACCTAGTTGCTCTTTCCAGAGGGGCTCCATCCCCTAAGGGGAATCTCTCCCCGTGCTCACACAGGTGGTCTCCCATTCAAATACATACCAGGGCAGACCCTGCTTAGCAAAGAGGACAAGTCATGCTTGCTACCACAAGACCAGCTCTCCTGATAGCAACAAAGGAAGCTCCCATATACTGAGTCAGACCCTTGGTCCATCCAGCTCAGGACTGTCTACCTAGACTGGCAGCAGAGGCTTCTCCGAGGTTGCAGGCAGGAGTCTCTCTTAGCCCTATCTCATTGGAGATGCTGCCAGGGAGGGAAAGCAGGAACCTAGATGCTCTTTCCAGAGGGGCTCCATCCCCTATGGTTAATCTCTTCCCGTACTCACACAGGTGGTCTCCCATTCAGATACATACCAGGGCAGACCCTGCTTAGCAAAGAAGACAAGTCATGCTTGCTACCACAAGACCAGCTCTCCTGATAGGAACACAGGAAGCTGCCATATACTGAGTCAGACCCTGGGTCCATCCAGCTCAGGGCTGTCTACCCAGACTGGCAGCAGAGGCTTCTCCAAGGTCGCAGGCAGGAGTCTCTCTCAGCCCTATCTCGTTGGAGATGCTGCCAGGGAGGGAAAGCAGGAACCTAGTTGCTCTTTCCAGAGGGGCTCCATCCCCTAAGGGGAATCTCTCCCCGTGCTCACACAGGTGGTCTCCCATTCAAATACATACCAGGGCAGACCCTGCTTAGCAAAGAGGACAAGTCATGCTTGCTACCACAAGACCAGCTCTCCTGATAGGAACAGAGGAAGCTGCCATATACTGAGTCAGACCCTGGGTCCATTCAGCTCAGGGCTGTCTACCTAGACTGGCAGCAGAGGCTTCTCCAAGGTTGCAGGCAGGAGTCTCTCTCAGCCCTATCTCGTTGGAGATGCTGCCAGGGAGGGAAAGCAGGAACCTAGATGCTCTTTCCAGAGGGGCTCCATCCCCTAAGGGGAATCTCTTCCCGTGCTCACTCAGGTAATCTCCCATTCAAATACATACCAGGGCAGACCCTGCTTAGCAAAGAGGACAAGTCATGCTTGCTACCACAAGACCAGCTCTCCTGATAGGAACAGAGGAAGCTGCCATATACTGAGTCAGACGCTTGGTCCATCCAGCTCAGGACTGTCTACCTAGACTGGCAGCAGAGGCTTCTCCAAGGTTGCAGGCAGGAGTCTCTCTCAGCCCTATCTCGTTGGAGATGCTGCCAGGGAGGGAAAGCAGGAACCTAGATGCTCTTTCCAGAGGGGCTCCATCCCCTAAGGGGAATCTCTTCCCGTGCTCACTAAGGTAATCTCCCATTCAAATACATACCAGGGCAGACCCTGCTTAGCAAAGAGGACAAGTCATGCTTGCTACCACAAGACCAGCTCTCCTGATAGGAACAGAGGAAGCTGCCATATACTGAGTCAGACCCTGGGTCCATTCAGCTCAGGGCTGTCTACCTAGACTGGCAGCAGAGGCTTCTCCAAGGTTGCAGGCAGGAGTCTCTCTCAGCCCTATCTCGTTGGAGATGCTGCCAGGGAGGGAAAGCAGGAACCTAGATGCTCTTTCCAGAGGGGCTCCATCCCCTAAGGGGAATCTCTTCCCGTGCTCACTCAGGTAATCTCCCATTCAAATACATACCAGGGCAGACCCTGCTTAGCAAAGAGGACAAGTCATGCTTCCTACCACAAGACCAGCTCTCCTGATAGGAATATAGGAAGCTGCCATATACTGAGTCAGACGCTTGGTCCATCCAGCTCAGGACTGTCTACCTAGACTGGCAGCAGAGGCTTCTCCAAGGTTGCAGGCAGGAGTCTCTCTCAGCCCTATCTCGTTGGAGATGCTGCCAGGGAGGGAAAGCAGGAACCTAGATGCTCTTTCCAGAGGGGCTCCATCCCCTAAGGGGAATCTCTTCCCGTGCTCACTAAGGTAATCTCCCATTCAAATACATACCAGGGCAGACCCTGCTTAGCAAAGAGGACAAGTCATGCTTCCTACCACAAGACCAGCTCTCCAGATAGGAACAGAGGAAGCTGCCATATACTGAGTCACACCCTTGGTCCATCTAGCTCAGGGCTGTCTACCCAGACTGGCAGCGGCTTCTCCGAGGTTGCAGGCAGGAGTCTCTCTCAGCCCTATCTCGTTGGAGATGCTGCCAGGGAGGGAAAGCAGGAACCTAGATGCTCTTTCCAGAGGGGCTCCATCCCCTAAGGGGAATCTCTTCCCGTGCTCACACAGGTGGTCTCCCATTCAAATACATACCAGGGCAGACCCTGCTTAGCAAAGAGGACAAGTCATGCTTGCTACCACAAGACCAGCTCTCCTGATAGGAACAGAGGAAGCTGCCATATACTGAGTCACACCCTTGGTCCATCTAGCTCAGGGCTGTCTACCCAGACTGGCAGCAGAGGCTTCTCCAAGGTCGCAGGCAGGAGTCTCTCTCAGCCCTATCTCGTTGGAGATGCTGCCAGGGAGGGAAAGAAGGAACCTAGATGCTCTTTCCAGAGGGGCTCCATCCCCTAAGGGAAATCTCTTCCCATGCTCACACAGGTAGTCTCCCATTCAAATACATACCAGGGCAGACCCTGCTTAGCAAAGAGGACAAATCATGCTTGCTACCACAAGACCAGCTCTCCTGATAGGAACAGAGGAAGCTGCCATATACTGAGTCAGACCCTGGGTCCATCCAGCTCAGGGCTGTCTACCCAGACTGGCAGCTGCTCCGACGTTGCAGGCAGGAGCCTCTCTTAGCCCTCTCTTGGAGATGCTGCCAGGGAGGAAATACCTTCTGCATGCCAACCTGCATGTGCTCT